>NC_064631.1:446708544-447011574 GCF_023864275.1 Schistocerca cancellata
ACATAAGGCCTGTGCAGGTGTGGAGGGGTGTAATTATACTTTGATTACTCACAAATGTCTTTTGTAAGCCTGTAGTTCAAGGAATTTTTCCATCCTTGACTCTACTGTTATTATTTGGCTGAAATAGTCAGATAGTCCAAGGTCTTTTACAGTTACATCACATTTTTTCCTGTCCGTATTTGTGGCCATGTGGTCAATTCCCTAAGCAGTCAGTTTAGTAACCATTGTGGCACAGTTGACCAACAGAGACCTGCCAAAACTCTGAAGGATATTTCTGTATACTAATAGTTTCATTAATAGCATTTGTTTATGTTCATGTTCCCACATAAAGTTATGTTGACTTTTGTAGCTGTGACTTTATCTAGAACTATTGTTAATTTACTGAAAAAGTGTCCACACTACCACTGGAAGTTGTGTAATTACTTGGTGATATCAAGTCCTGTTAATTCAACAGCTGATTTTCTATCCTTTGAAGCAGAGATATTGTAAGTGTCTATCCTTTCATATAACGACAACATTACATGTTGGAGTTCTGTGTGTCTACACAAGTGCTCAGTGACAGAAACTACTTTGCATTTCAAAGATTGAAGTTCAATGTCAAACTATTGTTCTGTATTGTTTATTGATTGCATGTTTTAGCGAAGGATTATTAAATCTTTAAAACGTCCCATGTTACATTTTCCAAATGCTTTCTTCCTCTTTGACATGTGGTAAGTTTTTGGTGCGTTAGAATCTATCTTATGACTGATTATTTCATAATTTTTTAAACTCTGTTACATCCCCACAACTATGATACTCACCATAGCGTGTCTCTCTTGATATAACTCAATAGTTGAGAGTAACTCAGTTCTCGTTTCATTCTTTTGACAGCATTCCAATCAATTCACATAAAGGACTCTGCCCCACGGACTGTATTTCGTTCTGACACAGAGTGTTTCTCCATCTCACTGTAACACTTTCATCTCGCGTGTTCTTCCTTTGTTGAAATTAGAGCAAAACGAAACCAAAGGTAGAATAAAACTCTTCTTTGCCCGAGATATCCTGAAAAGGCAGTGAGCAATTATCTTGGACAGTTGTGGAAGTAAACGAGAAAACAGACGATGTCGGCGTCTTGTGGGGATTCGTAATTACTGAAATGGCGAAAGCCGGCCAACTGGCAAGTGTTCGGAAGCCCGATGCAGCAGTGACCGAAGGACAAAGAAGGGAGACTCGTTCCTCGACTGCGGCGCGCCCGTTCGCCCGCTCGCACGCCGCTGGGGCCGCAAATGTGTGCGAACCGTTAGGCCCGGCTTTGATCTCCACGAGCGGGCCGCCCGTCCGTACCGCGTCTGCTTGTCTCTTTCTGCCTCTCCCCTTTTTGCTCTGTCTATTGTCTTTCTCTTTCTCTTTCCCTTTCCCTCGCTGCACACTCTCCTTCCTCGCGATCGCACCCGCGCCTATCCCCCCCCCCCCCGCCCTTACTGATTGACGTGCGACACGCACCGTGACTGCACTGCTCCACGCGGCGCCTTCTGAAACGTAGCCGGCCGTCCAGCAGAGCTCGTAGCGAAACGAAAAGGACTCCGGTCCGTCCTTCATCTCCGGCAGAAGATTGTCTTGAGAGAGAGAGAGAGACTTTCCGGCCGATTTACGGTACTGGAAGATGAAACGTATGACGATTCTTCTGCGTCTAACGGGTATCCTTTGCACGGTGAACAAACGCGCTAGTGTATCTGACGAAAAGGAGAGGAATTTTAATTTTGCTTGGAGCACGCATGCTATTCTGACACTAGTTTATCACCCAGCTGCGTCTATCATTTGTTTTATTTAATGCCCTTTATTTCATTATACTGTAACTTTGGCGGTCGCTTGTCGATTTTATTAAATTGTGTTTCGGCTCCGTATAACTTTCGATCTGTTGTTTGCTGTCGTATTGATTCGCCATCGGACTACTGGTGTACAGCATTTTCATTCAACAGGGACAACTTCCATGAGGGCGTGCCTAAGTGAGACGTGTCCCATATTCTACTTCCACCGCTATAATACAAAATATTGTATAGTTTCTTTATGAAAAACGATAAAAGAAGTCGTACATGTTAACAATGTAAAGCGTAAGTAACATGAAAAAATTAATTGTCCAACGACGTAGAATTTAATTTTCATTGTTATACTTCCTTTATAAATAGGAATACGACAGACTCACTGTGGTTTTTACTTACTTATTGTTTCGGACAGTTTTTGTCAAAACAGTGTGAAATGCATTATCTTCAGAGTGTCCCATTATTTTCCGTGGCTACTGTATTATACCATGTCAGTAATTCGCCGTGTCTGGCTGTATAATACTTATTAATCTTATTTTGCCGTGGAAGAGTCAGAAAATATATTTAAGCACTGGTTAAGATGTTAAGCGCCACCACGCACAAAAAAATCATTACATCATTTCCTGTCGTTACATTAGGTTCATGTTACGAGAATGTAGTTACAGTATATTGTCTCTATGCTTCTTTGTCCTCTGGCTAGCTAAGACGTAAGAGGCATTTTGTGAGGAATGAATTTGTGATTAAGTATAAAAAGTATAAAAGTATAAAAAAAGGCATCAAGGGATCACCAATTTAGTATTGGAGGGCAGCGTGGAGGGTAAAAATCGTAGAGGCAGACCAAGAGATGAATCACTAAGCAGATTCAGAAGGATGTAGGCTGCAGTAGGTACTGGTAGATGAAGAAGCTTGTAACAACAACAACAACAACAACAAGTATAAAAAACTATTGTAAAAATATAGATAGAGTTATGCTAGTGAGAATTCTTAAGTTTTGTAAGAACGAATATTGTAACTAGAAAATTCCTGATTATCCATCATAAATGTTTTTGTTTCCTTCAAGTATTTTTGAATGAATGTGAAACGATATCTCTGTCAGCCATGGTCTCGCCCAACGCGAAATTCTACTACTGGCGTAAATAAGTTTTATTGTTTTTACGGCGACAAAATAGTGTGGACCATTAGCTGAAAACTATCACCACACATAGCACTATTTTCCACCGGCAGTTAATATGTTCAGATTAATTAATTATAATAATAATAAGAAGAAGAAGGATAATAATAATAAAGTGCTTTTTTCTAAATTTTAAACAAGAAAATTGTCAGTATCGGTTCTAAGAGGTTTGAAATAATTTATTGCAACAAATCGATTTCAGTCACTGTGTGACTATCTGCATTGCAAATATTAAAGTCTTGAAGAGGGTTGGGTTGGTTTTGGGGGAAGAGACCAAACAGCCATGTCATCGGTCTCATCGGATTAGAGAAGGTTGGGAGGAAGTCGGCCGTGCCCTGTCAAAGGAACCATACCGGCATTTGTCTGAAGCGATTTAGGGAAATCACGGGAAACTTAAATCAGGATGGCTGGGTGCGGGATTGAACCGTCGTCTTTCCGATCGCGAGTCCAGTGTACTAACCACCAAGCCACGTCGCTGGATGGTCTTAAAGACTCATGTAAGAAAGCACATACTAAAACTTCAATATGGCGCCAATAGAGAGAAAGACAGCAGATAACGAACAAATACTACCAATTTTCTTGTTTACCATACTGATATTACGGTCGCTGAGCACATGGTTCCCAGTGGAGCCTAACCTCTTGCATTCTGATCGACGGTACAATCAGCGTACCAAGGACCAATTCATCTCACCTTCAAAATTAAGTACTTCAGTTTTCCCTATAGCGTTACTGACTTCATCACTGAATTACTGGAACGCGGTATGGCTTTTGCGCTCAATAATGTTCATGTTGTGTCAATTATTCCTAAATTAATTAATATACTTTGAACGGTTAACCAAGTTATACTACGTAAATATCGAGAAAAGACCATGGAAGTACAATTAAAGGAAAAGAAAGACTGGCGCCACACGCGACTGGAAGGAGGAAACGGAGAATTATCCCTTGTCACACACATACGAAGCATTGTAGTGTCTACAGGGTCATTCAGATGACTATAATGACCTCGATGTCGATGGGACGCTAAATCCCTGATTGAGATGCCCCTACCACTGTCGTTTTACATAACCTGCAATGTTATAGCTGGCCCTCATAAAAAAAACTCACGGAATTTTCATATTCTCTAGCTTGCTAAACGCAAATTGTTCAGCCTCCAAAAAAATTAGCAGGACTTTTTTGTAGGAAATTGAAAGTATTTACATTTTGTACTGCGCTACGTTTTCGCCGGAGGCCGTAGTTTTCATGTTATTCAAGAAAAACGTGACCTTCAAACGCACATCCACCCAGCACTTATCCCCCACCAGTCAGAAATGCTAGTATGTTGTTTGTGACACTCCATCCTGCAGCTGTACAAAAATTTCCAACTACGCGAACTGTTCCTGATGTTCGATCTTTTCTGATGTATGTTTAGAGGGCTGTCTTTCGTATGTGGCTAAGCAACAAAAGCACAAAGAAAGGAGGCAAACCGGCGCCGGCTGAAAAACGAGCCGCGGTCTCCGCAACCACCATTTTCCATTTCGTTAACATTATTAATTTAAATGAGTCCATGAGGATAATGAATGAAAAATGACTTTTGTAAACGTTTTGCTAAGACAAAATACGTTGAAAGTTCGATCCAAACTTAATCCTTACAAGCACTGTAGTTTCAAAGTCAGAAGGCTGACCAATTGAACGATGCATTGTTGATTTTATGCTACTAAAATTCGCAAAATTATTAGGTAAAATTTACAAAAACGTCAATTTTACAATTTGTAAGCGCTCGACAAAGCCGAAGGCGTAATAACACCAACCAATGAAGCCCAAAATAGGTCGAACGTTGTAAATTATTCTCGCAGTCACAAAAATTTGTGCAGTTGTAGGAGTGAGTGGCACGAACAACGTACTAGGGACGCTGACCGGTGAGCACTGAGTGTGGGAATGGGGGTGTATTTGAAGACGATTTTTGCACTTTTGTCTTTAATAACTCGACAACAACGGCCTTTGCGAAAACGCATTCCTGTAAATAATTTAACAATATTAAATTTCCTATAAAATGATCCTATTCATTTTTCCTAAAACGCTAACAATTTGCGCGTAGCGAGAGGGGAAAAACGAAAATGTTGCGTGTGTTTTTTGAAGGCGTTGCATAAAACCTATCGGTAGCGGCAGCTGAATTAAACTGCATATGAAGTTGTAGATGCAGAATGCTTAGCAACATTTACGCTCCAGTGTTTCAAGCAAAGCTGTTTACAAAATGCCAGAGCCACACAAGGTTCTGTAGCGCTACGGACCGTGTCGCAACCACAACGTTCCTCCCGACTGAGCGTCTGCGGTGAGGGCTTTGGAGCGCTAGCCCTGCGTCGCCGACCGACGCGTTAACATTCAGGGGCGGCGCACGCCAGACGATAAATCAGACGTTAGCGCCGCCGCTCGCCTGTCTTTCGTATGTGGCTAAGCAACAAAAGCACAAAGAAAGGACGCAAACCGTCGCCGGCTGAAAAACGAGCCGCGGTATCCCAGGCTGCACAATTACGACGTTGACGCTGCGGCGTCGCGTGCGGCCAGCACGGGAGATTATCGTGCGCTCGAGAGGATTAAAAGAGCAGCCTAAAAATAAAAAAAATGAAAAAAGGACTGGAAAAAAGAGAGCTACGCCAGCTGCGGCACATCTCGTTACGCTGGCGACAGGAAACCCACAATCGCGGTCGCCGACGTCAAATTGCCAGCGTTATAACCGTTGTCCGCGACAGATTGTGGGCGCTGTGAATACTAACGGTCCGTCCCTCATATCATATTCAAATATACATTTGCTTGAACATTGTGGGAGCTGAACACACTTTGAGCAAACCGCAATAAATTCAGGAGAGAATTTACAGGTATTATCCCAGTGAACGCAGTAAAAAATTTGCACTCAGGGCGATACTACATATTCCGTTGATTACTATTACATTTCCTATGCCGACGCAAATTTTTGCTCTAAACTTGTTAATATACTCTGATAGTTCTCGAAATCGGCAAATAACATACATTCCTCCCACGTACTGATGATTTATATCCATACAGGCGTGACATACTAAGGAGTGTACATAGGGACATCACACGAGCTGTGTGGACGTACAGACGTACATTATACTCCTCAGAGGGTGATGACAGCGTAGGTGTTCATACACCACTGAAAGGGAAGATGTAATTTAGTTGTCGAGATTATCTTAAAACGTGAACGATTTTTGATATTAATTATACAAGGAAGTCAATAAGAAAGGTATTTTGCCTAAGGTGTACACAAAGAAAAATCTCATGTGTGTACAATGCCGTTAAAAGTCGTTAAGGAAAGTAGTTGCTTTCATATTCGTAACTCTGAAGATAACTTCTCTATCACGCTTTAATTTACAACACACGAACATCGAAAATTGAAGTGCACTACACACCTATCAGATGCTGTAGTAGAAATGATACGCGAAAATAAAACGTTTAATAAAATCGCATTCTAGGGTCTTTCATTCTGACATCGTTCCTTGCAGTAAAACACGAGTAGTGGGCATCTACATTGCCACAACTGCTAGGTCAACGATGTTTCCAGCAATGGAAATCAAAATATTGTATTAACTAAGTTTGTAAACATACCGGTGTCGTTATTTTGTGTACTATTCTATAAGAGTATCTTTCTGGTCATTTGCCGCTGTTTCCAGAACATTTTAAGTAAGTTCCTAATTTTTAATTTCTTCACTTTGAACAACTACGACTTCCGACTTCCATTACTGAATGGAAACTATATTTGTGTTAGACTGTGCACAGAAGGAGAACGCTATCAGCCAAAGCTGCAGAGCCAGACAGACCAGCTTTTGCGTAGAGAAAGGATATTCATAATGATAACACAATTGTTTAGTTCAATTATACACTTAAATGTGCACTGGAAGTAATTCCACATAATTTTCTCTTTACAATTGTGATTTGATTAACATAAAGTGCTAATTTTGTAATGTAAAAAGTTCATATTGGGGGTTGCTGTACTTGATACAATGGCATTCACAATGTGTCGTCATAAGAGAAAAGTTAACTAGGCAGAGTTCACACAAAATTTATTTTTAAATGCCCTTTATCAAGGGCGCGCTTTAAACGATCCAAGAATTTAAGAGGTATCAAATAATTATTTCAATAATATTCGTAGCTACAATGTAGCATTTGCTGTGGTCAGTTCTCAAGCCACAAACTTCAGACACAGTGTTACGTGGAGAGTATCGCTTTAAGGTAAACGACATTTTTTATCACAGCTCATGCCTGATGACTTCTATATTATGTGCAATAACATTTTTATGACAATGACACTGCTGTTCGCTATAGACGGAATGAAGAATCAGATCACTTTTGCAATACTGAAAACAATGTAATGCGTGAAATTGTTATTGAATTAAAATGCACTAATCCTATTTTATTTTTTACTTTTTTATTGTGATGAAAGACTTTTGTCCAAGGGTAGAAAATAAAAATTGAAAAATTTATGTGGTTATTAGAGTTATTAATAACAGGGTGGCATGCTAATTTGCTCAATAACACACCAAATTAGCAGACATCCTAGAGAAAGTTTCTATGCTGCAATATGCATACTGTCGCCTTTCAGTTACATCAATCGCAAAAATTATTTTTCCAGTGCATTTTTGATATGTTTTTATGCATTGAAGGTGTGACACTTCACTTCACAAGTCAAAATCAGTCTTTTTCAAGGATTAGAAAGTTATGACAGCTTATATGATCATTTACAATTAAATCTAAATGATAACGTAATATTGGCAGAAGAGCTATTTTGCCTTCTTCATTTCATGTGTTGCCAGAAATATGTATCAGAATTATTGGGATGTAGTGTCCATTTTTCAACACGTCGGGAAACCTTTATCATTTGTTACAGTGGCTTGCCATCCTAGCTGGTGAGAAATTATTAACAGCATTGTTTCATATGAACCCGCTAATTTCCGCCCACAAACATTGTACGAATATTCTAGGCTGAACTAAAAGAATTAATAGATAAAGTAGCAACGAAACATATTTTTCGTGAAGCATAGGTAATCTCTTACACAAATGGATTTCGAAAAAGAGCTTTGCCACGTGCTAAATTTTAATTACTTTGTACGAAATCGATAAAATTATAGACTGTTGTGATACTGATAAAGTCTTTTGTGCTGAAATTTCAGATATTCGAACACACCATAAACTATAGAAATAAGTTGTGAAATGCATGATGCATGTACCTTTGGTGTGTATGAGAGATAAAAAGTGTACAAAAAAATTACCTAGGTTTTCTGTGATCACATGACAATCAGTCAATGGATATCCGTTGCACACATGACATGATGATGTCGTTAGCCTTACTGTCCGAGGACAATCACTTGATAATCATTGTATTGTACCATAAAATCCACATTTATTTGATAAATTTCACTGCCATGTGAATGTTGAAGTTTGCACTATAGTTAAAAGTGTTAAATTCATTTGTAGATCCATGTATAAAGGATACGATAGTGTAACTATAGAAGTAGGCAATGAAAGAACAGATGGGAATTAAGAGGTTCAGATTGATGAAGTAAGCAGTTTTGTGGATGGCTGTTATGTCGGATTAGCTGAATGGGTATGGTATATTTGTGAATTTCCAATCGATTTTCAACTGCACACTACCATTAAGCTTGATATTCATTTACCATGGAGGTAAAACGTTTATTTTAACCCAGGACAAGAAAGGGATGTCTTTGAAAGCGTGAAGAGATAACATATTATTGTCATTCTTACCATTAAATGAAACCGATCCATTGGTGAATGTTATCATTATTCTGACAATCCTTTGCACTATACTGAGGTAGGTGCAGAAAAAATAAAATGAAAGAAGAGAGTACATGGTGGTGGTAAAAAATTATTACACGTATGTATATAGTGTCTCCAAGAGACAGAGAAATTTTTCATTTACATCTGCTATTATTCCACGTTTTTGGTATTAAATCATCTGAAATTGTTGGAACTTAAATGGAATTGTTTACAATAAATTTGCTGCAGAATGGCACGCTCATGGTATTGCTTCAGATGGTAATGAAAGGCTAGAATGATTAAATGTAACAAGCACATTGAATTCACCGAAGGAGATGCATAATTCATATGGTTTGATTTGTGTAATGAACTTACCAGCAGATGCTTTAGCACTGTGGCTCGAACTTTGACTATTTCTTTGTGAAGATTTCTTAAGGAAATACAGTGATGAAAAATTTTGACAACGGTAAACTGTTAGAAACTGATGATATTTTAAATGGTCGTAATTTGACATGTCGATTACTTGGATGACCTGTTCCAATATTAATACCAGAATTTCCAGATTCAGATGTTTGGATCGAATCCAGGTGGAGTTACAATTTAATGAACTTCACGAAAGAGGTAACAGTGGATAACATACTGTAATTGGTTGTGTTATTTGTGATGTTCAGTACCATGACAATGGCTCAAATGTGATTTGATTAACTGCACTTTCAGGCTGTGATAAGACATTCACACCAGAGGCAATTATTCATAAATTAAATTCGTCACCATACATTTGTTTGCGTGGTCATCTTCCACAGCAGCTATTAAAATCAGTTATTATTGGTTTTATGTCTTGAGCTTAATGCAGTATAATTAAGGAGAATTGCATCAACGGCGTTTCGCTTTTATTTATAACGCATCTTCCGTGGTTACTATTCAAATTGAATACATACGTTTGTACATATTTGATTGTTTTAGATTAAAACAAGCTTTTTGATTATAAAGTTGATGTGCAGAATATTTACGATGTTTCTTTACAAATCGTCCAAACCATTGCTTCTTCCCTCCTTGCTGGCAGTGGTTGACGTCGAAGGACTTAGATTCACATATGCACTTGGCAGTTTTTGCCATTCTGCAACTTAGTACAGTTAAGTGTAAATAATGTAGTGCAAGAAGTACTGCAGAATGGAAAACTGCGAAGTGCATAGGTGAATAGAAGTCTTTCTACGTCAACCACTGCCAGCAGGGAAGACTCATTGACTTAGAGAAAATGTATAAGAAAACGCCCCAAGTAATTTGCACACGAACTTTGTAAACAAAACACTTTTTTAACGTAAAACAACAAAAAATGCACAACCCTATGTAGCCAATTTGCAGAATAACCACGGAAAATGCTTTATATATAAAATCTAAGTGCGTCTGATGTAATTCTCATTCATTAAATTGCAGGAATCTCAAGATGGTATACCAAAAATAACGAAACTAAGTTCGTTACATTTCATCAGTCTTTAGGAGCATAGCTTCATCTCTTCCGAGGGGGGGGGGGGGGGGGCACAATCTTGCACAATGTGACTATCGTTCCATCCCAATTTTGAAAAATTCGGTGCCCATTATAACATAAAACAGTAACTATTGTCAGTACATAAAATTCATGTTCATTGATCCACCGCCAGTCGAGAAGATCTATGTTCTGGTGGAATAGATTCACCTGATACCAGGCGAATATTAACAGCGAAATCTGACAGGAGCAGAGTCAACACTGGTAACAGACACCCATCTCATGGGCGTGAATCTGTCGCTCGACATCTTCGCAGCAGGAAAAGCTTCATTTCAAGTACCTCCCCCTTAGTCAAGTCAAAGGAGGAAGAGAGGCTTCAGTGCTGACAGGAAAGAGCAAAAAGCGATTCGATACCACCAAAATAGGAGCAACCGCCCACGAGATGGCCTGTCATGGCCAATATTTAGATCACTTCATCGTCTTAATATGGCTATTGGCTGACGTAAAACTGACGTATTGAAATGGGGACTCTGCGAAAACCAAGATGTTTAGTGTGTATTGGTGTTTCCTTCATTTCCGGGCCTCTACCATTCCCTCATGCATCGTGAGGCAATAGAATATGGCATCAGGAAGCCAAAAAAAAGTGCACCTTGCTGAAAAATTATTGTCTTCGAAATGCTAAGAAGAAGATGTTCATTTACTCTTACTGATAAAGTTTAAATGTGTCGACATCAAGTACTGAAGGTTATAGACAGGTTATTTAGAGATTTCTGTACAGATGAATGTGATAAACATAAAAGTTTTGGAGTTTCAACTGTTTCTTGCGGGGATTTCCGACATATTTTACCGGTTGTTCGACATGAATAACGTGCAACTTTACTTGTTAGTTGAATTACAAGTTGGGACGAGTTTCATTAATTTCCTCATTATACTTTAAGAATGAGGGCTTCGCCACATGAAGTAGAGTTTGTAGACTTGTAGGCTTTTAGAAATAAATTGGTAACGACCAATCAAGGAAATTTTCACTATTTGGTGACAATATTATTGAAACACCATAAATATAAGTTGGTGATCAAAATAGTATCATTAATGATATTTGTGACATTGTAGAAAATATTTTATCACAATCCATATTTAATACAGTTATACTAGCACCAAAAAATTATGACTGTGCCATAATAAATAACGATACCCTCAATGCTATACCAGGTGAAGCAAAAGTATATGAGAGCTACGATAAAATAATTTCTGACAATGATACGAAATTAACCATTACTATCTAGTACAGTTTTTCAATTCACGCTCTAGAAGAGGTTTATCTCCACACCAATTGCAGGTAAGATTTTAGATCATTTGTCCCTTACTGGTAACATAAATACAAAAGAAGGATTCATCATCATCATCATCAGTTTTGCTCTATATTAGGTCCTTTGCCTCTCCATTTTCTGCGATCCATTGCTTCCTTCTTAAGGCTGCTGTATGTTCTACCGTCCTTCCAGTATCTGAAATCTTTTCCTTCCTCACTTCGTTTTCTCTTCTACATGACCTTCTGAAACTGTTTTTAACAGTCCGTCATTCTTTCTAAATATGTGCCCAATCCAATTTTTTCTTCTTCTTTTTAATATATCTAGTAACTGTCTTTTCTCTCCCACGCTTCTCGGTACCTCTTCATATTTTACTCTGTCCATCCAACTTATTCTTTCCATCCTCCTCCATGCCCCCCATCTCAAAAGCCTCCAGCCTCTCTCTGTCTTTATTCCTAAAAGTCCATGTTTCAGCGCCATCTAGTAAAACATACAAAACACTTTATGAGCCTTTTCCTCAGTACTTTATCCAGACGGGTAGAGAAAATTCTCCTTTTCTTATAGAACGCCTCTTTTTGCCGTTGCTGTTCTTGTTTTAATTTCTGTGCTGCACTTCCATTCAATTTCTGTCCTGCTTCCAAGATACTTACAATTTTGCACCTGTTCTAATATTTCTCCATTCAGCATAATTTCTATTTCTTTATTTCCACCTAGTGCCAATACTTTTGTTGTCTTTGTGTTAATTTTCATTCCATAATTTTTTCTGTTAGCTTTAACGATATCCACTAAATCCTGTAATTCTTTTTCCCCTGTGGGTAGAAGGACCATCTCATCAGCAAACTTCAAAAGCCTACTCTTCTTTCCCCAATTTCTATCCCTTTGTCATCTAATGAGCATTGGTCAATCATATTTTCCAAGTAGAGGTTGAAAAGTGTAGGTGATAGACAGCATCCATGTCTTTCTCCTTTTCCTAGACCAATCCAGTTTGTACTTTCTCCTCTCACTTTATCTGAGGCTTTTTGATTGAGATATAATGTGTTTACAAGTCTTCTGGTTTTCCAGTCCACTCTCTTTTTCCCTCATTATAGTCGCCAGCTTGTCCGAATCCACATTGTCAAATGCCTTTTCTAGATCGATGAAGCACATAGAGGTCTCTTCGTTTTTCAATAAACCCTCCTCCCAAGATTCGTGGGTGTCCTATTGCATCTCTGGTTCCCGTATTCCCTCTAAAGCCAAACTGCCCCTCGCCAAGATTCTCCTCAATTACTTCTTCAAGTCTGTTATTAATTATTCTTAACATCACTTCGGCTGCATGTGAAATGAGCTCACTGCATTTCTTGATTTCTTGTCTTTTCGGTAGTGGAATCATTAATGTGGTCAGAAGGTCTTCAGGACCTTCACCATTGTCATATATTTTATTACATAACCTCAATATCTTTTTATTCCATCTTGGTTCAAGCATTTTCGGTTCAAGCATTTTTTGTTCAAGCATTTTAATATTTCTCCCGGTATCGTATCAGTACCTACTGCTTTGCCTGTTATCATTGCACCTATTGCAGACTGTACTTCTTCCATTATGATGGCTGGTCCATTCTCGTCATCACTTACACTGATGAGTGATTGAAGTTCCAGAGTTTCTGGTTTGCGATCTGTGTCATATAGCTCTTTTACATATTCTTCCCATCTCTGGAGGACATCGTCACGATGTATGTACGCTACCTCTTCGTCTTTACTCAAAATTTCCATAGTAGCAATTCCTGCTCTGTTTTGATCCCATTCATAGTCTTTACTCTGTTGTATACTAAGCCGTAACTTCCTTCCTGTCAAGTTCTTCAATTGCATCACATTCCTCTTTTAGCCATTTTTTCCTAGCCTGTTCTGTTTCTCCTCGCAGTTCATTATTTAACCTTCGATACATCCTTCTTGCATCTTCAGTGTTCTTGTTTTTATATTTTCTTCACTCCTCCACCTTGGAAATTATTTATGTGTGACCCTTTCTTTTTTTAGCTCTTTTTCCCTTTTACATACTCTATATTTTGCTGTACTGCTTTAATGATTGCTTCTATGAGCATATTCCAGTACTCGACATTATCAGGTGGTTCTTTATCTCGTAATGTGTTCAGAAACTCAAGTGACATGGTGACATGGTGAGTAAGGACATTTAGCGAATGATGAAAAAAATTTGTCCTTTGTTGGGTCTTACCTTCTCTAGATTCCACTTCTTTACCATGGTCACCTTCTTCAGTATTTTTTTTTCATTCCTATTTCTATTTCTGCCATAAGTAAGTTGTGGTCGCTATTAATATCTGCGCCTGGTAATGTGTGCACCTTCTTGATTCCATTTCTGTATATTTCATCTTTCAAGTTCTGAAGGTGGCAGGGGAAAAATATAGGGAGCGAAAGGCTATTTACAACTTGTATAGAAACCAAATGGCAGTTATAAGAGTTGAGGGGCATGAAAGGGAAGGAGTGGTTGGGAAGGGAGTCAACAGGGTTGTAGCCTCTCCCCGATGTTATTCAATCTGTATATTGAGCAAGCAATAAAGGAAACAAAAGAAAAATTCGGAGTAGGTATTAAAATCCATGGAGAAGAAATAAAAACTTTGAGGTTCGCCGATGACATTGTAATTCTGTCAGAGACAGCAAAGGACTTGGAAGAGCTGTTGAACGGAATGGATAGTGTCTTGAAGGGAGGATATAAGATGAACATCAACAAAAGCAAAACGAGGATAATGGAATGTAGTCGAATTAAGTCGGGTGATGTTGAGGGTATTAGATTAGGAAATGAGACACTTAAAGTAGTGAAGGAGTTTTGCTATTTGGGAAGCAAAATAACTGATTATGGTCGAAGCAGAGAGGATATAAAATGTAGACTGGCAATGGGAAGGAAAGCGTTACTGAAGAAGAGAAATTTGTTAACATCGAGTATAGATTTAAGTGTCAGGAAGTCGTTTCTGAAAGTATTTGTATGGAGTGTAGCCATGTATGGAAGTGAAACATGGACGATAAATAGTTTAGACAAGAAGAGAATAGAAGCGTTCGAAATGTGGTGCTACAGAAGAATGCTGAAGATTAGATGGGTGGATCACATAACTAATGAGGAGGTATTGAATAGAATTGGGGATAAGAGAAGCTTGTGGCACAACTTGACTAGAAGAAGGGATCGGTTGGTAGGACATGTTCTGAATCATCAAGGGCTCACGAATTTAGTATTGGAGGGCAGCGTGGAGGGTAAAAATCGTAGATGGAGACCAAGAGATAAATACACCAAGCAGATTCAGAAGGATGTAGGTTGCAGTAGGTACTGGGAGATGAAGCAGCTTGCACAGGATAGAGTAGCATGGAGAGCTGCATCAAACCAGTCTCACGACTGAAGACCACAACAACAAAATATTTCATCTACCAGTATAAAATCTATTCGGCTTCCTGTATTCATCCTCTGGTGATTTCAAAGTGTAGAGCTTCCTCATGTGGTTCTTGAACCACGTATGTGCCTCTATCAGCTGCCTTTACCTGCAGAAGTCAATTAGCCATTCACTCTATCATTTCTCTTTCCAAGACCATAACTGCCCACTATTGCCTATTACCGGTACTTAATCAACTAGAACGCATGTCAAATGTTCAAATAATAATGCCATTGATTACCAAGTTTTAAACTGAATCACACAAGAAAAGCAAATTTTGTTCTGTGTGTACATATGACTTAGTGAGGTACAATTTTATCTTTTCAGTTTCAAGGAACAGAACTTCCAGTTATTCCTGCATTTGCTGTTAACAGTAATAAGTCACAAAGACAAAAATGTGGAAAAACTGGGATTTTATTAAGACAGCTAGTTTTTACGTGTGGTCAGTTGTATCAGTTCGATCCTTCGATGGCTCGAAATTTTATTATTGTGAACATGTTGAGTAAGAACATTTAGCGAATGATGAAAAAAAATTTATACTGGCGTTTTGTATCGTTAAATTGTAGATTAATGCAATTATTTGCCACATTTGTGTGTTTCATTTTCTTACGCTTCCTTTTCGCCCTTTGTTACTCCTTTCCTCATAACGTTCAGGTAAAACTTAAAAATCTGCATGGTGTTCAGCTAAGAAATAAGAATTTGCATGCAAATAAATTCCAGTTATTCATATTAAGAAAATTTGAGTTTCGGTCCGTTTAAAAACAATTGGTTGAATTTTGAGCGCAGGCGATACTAGTGTTCTGTGTCCAAATAAAATCGCATTCGATCAATTCAGTGACAGTGAAAAGACAGTTTATGGTAGATGCGTCCTTGTGCTCAAAAGGAAGTGCAAATCGATGAAATCGTTGGCCGCCTCGCGGAAATCTATGTGTAGAAAAGTTTTGAACATTGAGAAAGAAGGCTTACAGACATATGTGGTCTTACGTGATTTCTAATTTGCTGGCAACCTCTTATAACTGAATATGTTTTCTAAGTACACAGACTGCATCAGCAGCCTCATTTCTATTGTGTCTAAACTCGTACTCACCATTTACTCGTCTGTAGTGGTCCCCACGTCCACTGCGCCTGAAAGAACACATTCTTATTAATTTTGACAAAATTAAAGGTCGATAAATATATCTGACAAGCACATCTCAACAAATTATTCTTTAGTACTATGAAATATCTCTTTCCATTTCATATCATCATCATCAACGTCATCATCATGTCATTTAACTTCAAATGCTTGATAAATATTTCCTCTATATACTTCAGTCCGTTACACTCTTCAGAAATATGCATCTGAGTTGCTCTTCTCATGTTCTCCAATGTTATCCACCAATATTCCCTTAATTCATTCCCTCCATCTTCCCTTGTGGTTTGGAATTTAACATATTCCTTGATCCACCTATCATCAAATGGCCAAGTTACATATCCCACCGACCATTTTTCGCTTTCTTTACAACTGAAAATTCCTTTTGCCACTGCAGACTCCAGATCAATATTTTTGTGTACATCTCTCCCTGTCATACACATCTTCATTGCTTGCTGGGTCACCTAAGCGTTTTATCCGTTTTTCTGCAAGCAAATTCCAGTAACAATCACTTCTCTGAAGTTTCCTTTTCAGACAGGTCAAGAAAATTTTTATTAACTCTAGTTCACCAAAATTAAATGTGAGTACACGACTTGGTGCCATTGTAGTCTCGAGTTGGATTGCGAAATTCAAACCTCCGTCCGACGACTCCAGTTTTGATCTCCCTGTATCGAATAAGGTCTTAAAAATTGTTGTGTACATAGTTCCGTGTAGTCAGCGTGTACACAACTTTCCCACTAGAACGCGCCCCGTTAAGCACAACAGGGCAGGCGCAGCGCTCGTCCGTCTCCACACTACGAGATGGTGCTGCCATAGAGACGGACGAAATTCTGGTTTCGCCGATCCGCGTATTAACATGTAACGGAGCCAATGAGATTGCTGCTAACGTAGAACCTTTTCTTCTCGCGGATGACACTCGCGCAGTGATACCTGAACACGCGAGGTATTATAACGAGTGTACAGACCTCCGATTAGTCAGTCTGCATTAGTCTGCATTTGTCTGTACCAGTCTATAGTCAAGTTTCAGTCTGCGCCTATTAAGATTATCATATTCCAGTACATAGCCATGAAGAGAAATGTATAGACACTTTGTCAAGTGTCAGAGATATGTGAGAATAACATTAACGTAGCAATACCAAAGGAACTTCAGATTTTCAATTGTAAGTAGCATATAGAATCAAGTTAAGTAAGGTTTATCATTTTTATTATTTTAATAAATGTGTGTGATAATTAATCAAGTTCTGTTTAAAGTTGGTCACCGTCAATTTGCTAATCTAAGCGTGCAAGTGGCATTTCTATCATCTGACCTAACGGCAGAAGATAAACACGCCACGATAAGACCACGAGACATATTGCTGGCATTCGCCCACTTCGTTAAAGCGACAAGTCAAATAATCTGATGGTGTGCGTACCGAAGGTCTTACAGTACGCACACCACAAAAATGGAAATAATTTTAGGACACTAAATAGATGAAAAACATAAGCCGGGAACTACTATAGGTACCTAAACGAGCGGTCTAACAAACGAATAGATGAAAGTTTGTCAGCTTATTCAATACAGGATTTACCAGAGGCACTAAGCAGGAGAATCCGTAATTACATGTGGCAAGAAAAGAAGTCTTGCTACACTGGAGTAAAGCCTTATGTACTGATGGTGTTTATGTTCTCTTGGCCTAATATCCTGTGATGTATTGTCTTCAGGCTGTTAGCTGACTCATTCCTTTCCAAATGCTCCAGAAGCAGACGTAAATATTTTCTCAAACAATCTTAAGCATAGTAGTATTCGTAAAGAAAACTATTTCATGGATGCCTATACCTGTCAATATACATATTGACAGCAAGAAGTGAAAAGGCTTCTCAAAATTTTGTTCAGTTCGACTTCTAGGTAATTACGGTTACAGAAAGCGTAATCTGAAGCTTCAAGACAGTTGATAAGAAATACTTACGAAGCTCTTTGATCAATTAACTACATTTTCTCCACCGAGCTAGATATGACACAAACACAACTACAGTGGATAAATTCTTAATTAATTCTGCTGGTTGACTGTGATTTGAATACAATGGTAATGTGAACTACAGAAATTTTCCAGTGATACACTGCTTTGACTAGCCTTATTAATGCATGGAATTTTTATAGCGCACATATTACTGGTTACATTTGCTTACATAGTCTCAGACTGTGACAACTTTCAGTTATTCAGCTCTCTTGAAATTCCCAAGACACTCTAAGAATGTTGCTCTTCTTATATATACTATTGCATATCAACTCAAAATGGTTCAAATGGCTCTGAGCACTATGGGACTTAACTTCTGAGGTCATCAGTTCCTTAGAACTTAGAACTACTTAAACCTAACTAACCTGAGGACATCACACACATCCATGCCCGAGGCAGGATTCGAACCTCCGACCGCAGCGGTCGCGCGGTTCCAGACTGTAGCGTCGAGAACAGCTCGGCCACCCTGGCCGGCGCATATCAACTCAGATCTGCGCAACTCTAAATCATGTCCACAATGTAAGCAGCATTATTGAAAACACTGCAGGTGTATATTAACAACTAAGAATACTTCGGGATTCTGGCCACACAAGTATATGCTACAAGAAGTCAAGAATGTCTCTCTGATCGTAGTCTTCATTCCAATATGGTGTAGAAATGTCGACAATACCGTGTGATTTGACGCAATTGAAATTACAAGAAGCATTTAAACCATCACTTCAGCGCCAAACCCACCTCTTTGAATCAACTCTGGACGTTGGCTACCATTTGTGTCGTTGTCCCCAGCACTGTCAGGTCCGTTTCAACAGATTACACCTACGATTTGAAAAGAGGAGTAGCAATTCCGTGGTAGTTCCTTCGTGGTTTTTCTTTTATAATGACAATGTACTATCATGTGTTACATGTTTTGTAAGAAGGGCGCTTATTTACGAATGATCAGTATTCAAACTGTCAAAATGGTTCAAATGGCTCTGAGCACTATAGGACTTAACATCTATTGTCATCAGTCCCCTAGAACTTAGAACTACTTAAACCTAACTAACCTAAGGACATCACACAACACCCAGTCATCACGAGGTAGAGAAAATCCCTGACCCCGCAGGGAATCGAACCCGGGAACCTGGGCGCGGGAAGCGAGAACGCTACCGCACGACCACGAGCTGCGGACACCAAACTGTCACTCCTAATTTTGTTCGAATGGCGCTTTCCGATAATGCAAATCAGACTGAAAATTTCTCTGTCCTTTCCTAATCATCCACCCTCTAAACGAATATTTCTTCAGTTTAATAGCGGTTCAAAAAAAGAAAAGATACATTGAATGTTTTAGACTCTAAAGGTACGAGTATAAATCCGTAAACCCGGTGTCTGACAGACCTAAGCGTACTGAATTATATACATTATACAGATATCAGTTACAGAGTCTTAACTATATACAAACTAGTGTTGAAATATAGATAAAGCGAGTATATAACAGTAAAAATTTTACTACATAATACTCAGATATTAAGAGTATATC
Source organism: Schistocerca cancellata (assembly GCF_023864275.1). NCBI lineage: Eukaryota > Metazoa > Arthropoda > Insecta > Orthoptera > Acrididae > Schistocerca > Schistocerca cancellata. Next base: position 446,728,114 of record NC_064631.1, read on the forward strand.
AATATAAAGGGCAACAAAATTCACCGAAATTTTTAGCACTGGTGCAGAGCGCTATGATATATGGAGGAAATGCAAAGGCCAGTGAATTTAACGAACTGGGAGAAGAGGAAGGGGATGGGGAAAGGAGCAAAGAGGAGGTAGGAGATCAGCAATTGTTAAGAATGTGAAATAGTTACGTAATTTACGACAAGCATGTGACTTAGTATGAAAACAACGTTAACTGCCTGCTGCTAATTTTTTAGCAAGAGTGATCATGATTGTATTTCATCATTGGTAACTGTGAAAATAGTTAGTTGTCCCAATTTCAAAAAGTCCCCATTACAATTTCAGGGATTATAGCAGAATTAACAATGGAAGAGCTTAAGCTTAGTTTTCTTTTCACTTAGAGTTTGCGACCTTAGAGTTCATTCTGTTAATTGTTTGAACAGGAATGAAATTACGCATAATTTTAAAATTTACTTTCATTATTATTTTGTATTTTTACGGTAAAAATTGACTAAAACATTTTTAAAAGCACTATTCGATTCCCAGTACAACTAAAAAGGCTGATTGTGACTAACTGTGTGAGAAACATGTAGCAAAGTTTTATGTCCCAAAACACTCACAAATTTTCATTTCTATTTTTCTGAGGTCCCATATCCTTAAGAAAAATTTGGAAGAAATTTCTATATGAAAACGTACACTCTTACGTGGCACATAATTACAGCTTACTGATAAACTCCTCTCTAATTATTTATCCACATGACATGCGTTAATCCGTCTTTGTTTGATTTCAATGTGGTCTACCGTCAAGCAGTTTTGACTCTGGAGGACTTTTACGTTGCTGTTGCCTCTAGTCGCACAGACATTTGGAGCTATGTCTGAACATTTAAGTCAGTGTTGACACATGAGAAAACGGATACCTTTAACAGGAGGAAACGGAATAAATATGTATAACTTTTTTTATAATCAGCCTAAGAATCAAACTACTTATATGACAGCACTAGACGACTTTTCGGACGACTAGACAACACTTACTACTAGTTCAATGTGCGTTATTGACCGTTGCTGAAATAAGATGTAGAGAACTTCCAACGGTCTTCATTGACTGAACATACAGCACACATGAAAATTAAAGGCGCGCCTGAAACCATTTTATGAACACTAATCTGGATCCTGCAGAGGAGAAACTGAATGTGCAATATCGGTGTGAATTCGTTGATTATACGTTGAATAAAACAACGTCAATAATAAAATACTGATTATTAAAAGTAAACTGTGGAACCCTCGTCCCAGAATTCTGCCAGAAACTCAAACAGTGAAAGATTGCTGATACAAAAGTTTCTCCCTGGGACCCTGAAATCCCTTAACGTTCCTGCCAGTACGTTGCTTTCCTTCCAATCAATGGAGAAAATTATCCTCTCAATTCCTTTATAGGTTTGTCTATTCTGAAAAGTAAGATTCGTATATAATAAACCATACAGCGTGCTAATAAGCTTACTCCCAAGCAATAACATTTAACTTTTGGTAACTACCCTTTATTGTTTCACTTTTGTCGTTGTAAATTATAGAAATAATGTTTGTGATTCCTGTTCTTGTGGTTTACTGAGATTTCTTTCTTCAGCGTGAAGTGTAACCGTCTATTTCTAACCGTCTATTTCTGTGGAGCTGTAGTTCACTTTGAAAATATTTCTCGTACAATACATTTCTTGTACAGTGAAAATAATGTAGAGAATTGTAGGAATCCCGTTACAAAGAGAATGGTAAGGTAGAGAACAGTCCAGTGTAGTGTAATAACACAGCAAACTCTTGGCGTAATGTTACTGTCATGCATCTATTCGTAAGAGAGAGAGAGAGAGAGAGAGAGAGAGAGAGGACAGGAGGAGGAGGAGGAGGAGGAGAAGGAGGAGGAGGAAACGAAGAACAAGAAAGAAAAAAGCAGAGAACCATTTCAACCATGTGTGGAAAAGTGTGCGCCGTGAACGCTGTTCCTTTGGTAAAGCAATATCAAAAAATATCGCTGCAAGGAGGAATATTAAAGCGCTGATGACCTTGCTGTTTAGCGCCCTCCGCTATAATTCATCGTCATCATTATCATCAGGCATATTAAAGAACGTAGATCAGGTGACAGGACGCCGTTCTAACGCATTATATGGGCAGTAACGTCATTATATGAGCAGACGTTCAATATTGTTGACTCGTACGTTTATAATGAAAACTGTTTGGCGATTGTCAGAATCTAGCCTTGGCTCACATAATAGGAGATAACTTGGAATGACACTACCTGAAGTTCTGTTAAATGGTGTCTAAATGACGTTCAAGAACTTTTAAATCATTTTTGCACAGATGCGAGAAAATAAACAAGAAAAATATTTTCTAACGGAGTGTATTCATAATATTTTGCAGAAAAAAATGTGAGAAAATGCATCACACGGAGCCATTTCACCTGTATCGGAATGCAGCAATATTTTCTTTTCCTACTTACAATACTTCACCTTTTACGGTTTGTAACACTGCTCTTTGAGAACTTCGGGGTGTGCGACTACGTGTAGTAACAACGATGCAAATTTAGAACAGAGTAATTGAGATTCCACTAAAATTATTTATAAATCGTGTGGGCTACGCTATGTAGAGTGCAAACATTAAGATGAATTTTTCTTTTGGGTGTAACCAAAGATGCTAATGTAGAATGTAGTTATCATGAAAGCCAAGCTACAGTGACCGATGTATAAATTTTGGTTACTGTCAGCATTACACGTACCAGCACCGTAAAAGAAACACAAGTAACTGAGTAGCAAACCAAGTTAAGGAATAGTACAACCATATGAAATTCTTATTTTCCATGTGATATTTAGCGGCATCTATTACCGCTTCATTGTCTCCTGCCTTTTCTACTTTAAGTAACAGATTTTCACTTCCAGTTCATTACCACAAACGAACTAATGTTTAACAGTGATTAATATTCCAACATCACTGAATGAGTTGTTTGGGAAGAAAAGGCGTTCGCAGGAAATATCCAAGATGTCGAACTTTAGAAACTATTCGAATCCTACCCACAGGTAGTATTTGAGGACGTGTATTGTGGATGTGTACAGTCTACTGTAAACAGTAGATTGTGAATCATTCAGCACCACATCCCGTTAAGCAACAACGTATTATACAATAAAAAGTAAATGATTTACATTCAGACCTCACGACATAAAAACTATTGGATTAAAAACTGGAGAAATAAAAAGTTCTTGAAAGTGCACACCTGAATTTTACGAATGAACACTGTCTGCAGGCCCGAGTGGCCGAGCGGTTCTAGGCGCTACAGTCTGGAACCGCGTGACCGCTACGGTCGCAGGTTCGAATCCTGCCTCGGGCATGGATGTGTGTGATGTCCTTAGGTTAGTTAGGTTTAAGTAGTTCTAAGTTCTAGGGGGCTGATGACCTCGGAAGTAAAGTCCCATAGTGCTCAGAGCCAACACTGTCTGACTACTGGATTCTACCAGAGTGGAATGACACAAACTAGTTTAACTTTGCATGCCAGAACTAATTCCAGTGCGTTAGCAATGGATCACTGGTACAATATCTGTAACACAGCTGTTTTCTTACTTTTTTTTTTTTTTTTGAAACATCTTTGGTTGTAATGTTACCTCGAGTCAGCCCTCAGGAATCAATTAAATTCTTTTCAGGAAAATCAAAACTGAACGGCATTTTTCTGACACGAACAATGTTAGTTTTACACGGAGCACCGTGCGGTAGCCAAACCATTTTTCAACAGATTCTAATGTGACTGCCGAATATGAAAAGCTCTCGCATAGTAAACAGCACACTGATCCACAGAATGATTCAATTTACACATAAGAAAGTTTCAAACTTTTGCTACTCTCATTAGTAGTCGCTCCTCTAACAAATTCTATCGGTAGAGATGTCTCTTGGACTTGTGACTAACAACCGGTGGAATCTGAAAGTTCCTACAACAATCGTGCTACGAATTTCTAAATCCAGAATAAGGGTAGCACGGTATCTCTTAAAATAACTGAGTGCCTGACACAACAAACATTGACGAAGATGGCACGTCAAATGCTGTGACTTCCAGCAAGTGACTTTTGCTTTCAGGTCGACAAAATTATGAAAGAGATTTCTATTTTAATAAAGTGGCAATCAGCAATCTCATATCAATGCGGAAATGATTAATTTCTAAGTGCTCAAAGGTAGCACGTACCAGCGTAAAATATATTTTCTTGTCTTAGTTATCACATTCTTGACGTGTTTTTTGAAGTGTTTGTTCCTAGAACGCCGTTGTCTCACGTGGCGAGCGTTTTCAGTGGCATTGGTACTGGTAGTTGTCGGATATCCTTCCTGACGCAACTTTCATCCCTCCCCCCCCCCCCCCCCTCCCCATCACGCAGCCGAGCGGAGTTTGCTTATCTCATCTGTGTGCGCCGAGTAAGGCGCGCAATGGTTGGTACACTAGACACGCGTTCGGGAGGACGTTTCAAATCCAAATCCGGCAATTCAGATTTAGGTTTCCGGTGAAATTGCTGCACGCAACTGACGGAGTGGTTCCTTCGAAAACAACACGAGCGGTTCCCTTCCCCATCCTTTTGTAACCAGAGGTTTTGCCCCGTCTCTAGTCGCGTCGCCGTTGGACGGGACGCTAAACTTATTTTTCCAGTAAATGAATGCTGGGTGGCAGAACGTTTTCTAAATGTTTGCGTAGTGTATATGTGAGGCGGAACGCGGCTACCAGACCAGCTTTTACCTAGTTTTATGAGGGAAATGGATTCGATGCGGGGAAGGCTTTCTTCGCCGTAGTACAGAAGCGGCTGTTTAAATGGTTCAAATGGCTCTGAGAACTATGGGACTTAACATCTGTGGTCATCAGTCCCCTAGAACTTAGAACCACTTAAACCTAACTAACCTAAGGACATCACACACATCCACGCCCGAGGCAGGATTCGAACCTGCGACCGGTGCGGTCACGCGGTTCCAGACTGAAGCGCCTTTAACCGCACGGCCACACCGGCCGGCGCGGCTGTTTAACGCGCTCGGCTATCCGGGAGGGTCGCTTCCCACTGCTTGTTATACAGCTAATCCAGCACTTTCATTATTTTAAACAGAAATCCTTTAAGAGGACCAGGCACCGGTTAAAAACGCTACCTAATCATTGGCAGTCTTCTGAAGTTCATAACAATTTTGTTTCAGTTGCAATCAGGTTACGCAGAAAATTGTTTTTTAGACTTTTATCAGCTAGAACACGTTATAGTACATACATACATACATTAATCCTTATTCCACTGATCATGAATACGACATTTCGTAATGATGTGGAACGTGTCACCCTAATATAAGTTATCTTTACACAAAATAATTAATTACTTAATTCATTCATTTTTTTTACAGTTACTACTTCGTATCTAAGAATTCATCCATTGAGTAGAAAGAGTTTTTATTCAGAAATTCTTCCAATTGTCCTTCAACTCCAGAATAGTGAATATCATCCTTTCTTCTAGTGTTGTAGCTATGCACTTCGCTGTTATTTTTCAATTGGGATGAGTTATTAATGACAAATTTCAAAAGTGAATATATGTATTGCGAAGGTACAATGAATATCTCGAGTTGTTCTTTCATTATAATTTTAAGAGCAATTTCAGCCTGTATGCATGTATGTATGTATGTATGTATGTGCATGCATTGAACTGGGCACCTAGAAATGACGGAGAGGCTTCATCCCCGCCATTGCCCTCAGTGGTACACAAACCCACATATCCCGAGTTCTTGTTTCATTATAATTTTAGGAGCAATTTCAGCCTGTATGTATGTATGTATGTATGTGGATGCATTGAACTGGGGACCTAGAAACGACGGAGAGGCGTCATCCCCACCGTAGCCCTCAGTGGTTCACAACCCCACATATCCCGAGTTCTTGTTTCATTATAATTTTAAGAGCAATTTCAGCCTGTATGTATGTATGTATGTATGTATGTATGTGTATGCATTGAACTGGGGACCTAGAAACGACGGAGAGGCTTCATCCCCGCCGTAGCCCTCAGAGGTTCACAACCCCAAAACAGGCTACAGCAGTCCACTCACGCCAACGCCGCATCACACCGAACTCAGGGTTATAGTGTGGTTCAGCCTCCAGTTGACCCCTTCCCTCCCTCCCATCCCACCCCACCCAACCCCCACGGGAACATCTCGTTCCAGACGAGTGTAACCCCAATGTTTGCGTGGTAGAGTAATTATGCCGTACGCGTACATGGAGACAGTGTTTGCGCAGCAACCGCCGTCTTAGTGTAAATGAGGCGGAATAAAGGGAACCAGTCTGCATTCGCCGAGGCAGACGGGAAACCGCCTTAAAACCATCCACAGGCAGGCCGGCACACCGGACCTCGACACTAATCCTCCGGCCGATTTCGTGCCGGGGACCGGCACGCCTTTCCGTTCGGGAAGCAGTGCGTTAGACCGCGCGGCTAGCCGGGCGGGCTTTAATTTCAGCTTACTAGCTTGCATCCCTAATACTTCCAAAAAGTTAATAATATGCCATATTTATTGCGTTTTTGACACAAATATTAATGTACTGCTGACTTCTTTTGAAAACCAATTTATTTGCCAAGGTCGCTGTGCTAACGCAGTTACTGGATTACTAGCTTCGGCAGTATGTATTTCCATCCTCAGACCTATAAAATGAAAATCTGTCGAGGTTACAGGCTTACAGTCAAAAAATAAAAGAAAAGTAGTAGGGCGTATACAACGGCTCCATCACTAAAATTACATATCCATAAAACTGGGCAGTGGTACTAAGATTACACCGCTCTGCCACACTACGACTATACTGTATATTGTAAAATAACAATTGTCATATAACTCTTCTGAGATAGACGGGTATAGTGCAAATTCGATACGTAATAATCAATACCACTAATAAGTAAAAATTTTCAAATAAAAACAAATCATAAAAAAATTCATGCATTTCAATAATGTGTCAGATTTTCTATCTTAGCGGTCGTACAACTTTGTGTACGCGAGGCACGGAAAAGATTCATATATGGCATATCTTGCCGCTTGGGGCTATAAACCATGCTGGATGTGACAGAGTATGACGACTGGATTTGGAGTATAGCGGAAGCTAGTGCTGAGACGTGTCACCAAATGGGTGCCTGCACTGCCTAACGTCAGTTACAACTAACGTTATAAGGTCACTCTCTTGTGTACCACTGAGATCAACAGAAAACAGAAAATAAAACACCTGGACATCATTGCAATACGTCGACATTTTTATGGTATGTTTTTATTTAAAATGTTTTACTTATTAGAGGTGTTCATTATTATATGTTGACTTTGGATTGTATCCACTCATATGAGCGGAGTTTTATGACAACTATTTTACAGTATTGTATAGTCCTTATGTAACAGAGTGATATAATCATTGCGTGATGTAACTACCAGTGTCCGATTTTATGGGTATGTAATTTTTGTCGTCGAGCTGTTGTGCATGTCCTATAACGTTTTTATTTTTTGACTGTAAGCCCGTAATCTCGACATTTACTTCTTTTCATATATCTGGGGATGGCAATACATGGTACCGAAACTACTAATCCAGTAACTGTGTTAACATAGCCATCTTGGCATATAAATTGTTTTTCAAAAGAAAATTATAATACAAAGCTATAAATTGCCTCCTATTGTCAGGTAACCATAACAAATATGGATATCTTAACATCTGACGAGAGTAATGGTCTGATTTATAGATTCTTCTCAATCACCCTCTATTATTCCACAAGCAAGTGTATCACAGGGTCTATGTAGGACTTGCGATTATCCGAAGCTTGGCCGAATAAGAAATGGTGTATCACGGTAAGAAAAAAACGGCAACTGTAGGCTATGAAGAATTGAGTGGTATTATTAAATTATATATCATTATTAAGGGGTGTATCAGTGTTTGCCGAGTCAGTAACACTAACGACGGCAAAATTGCCGTGAATGAAGTTAAAACGATTCATAGACGTGCATTTCGCACAGCATAGTATCCATCCGTGACGTAGAGTTATTGAGAGGAAGCAGGGACCACGAGAAGTAAAGCGTTCCACTAATTCGCACATAGTTTCCCATGCTTCCTTGTCCCGGCTCAGCTGTGGCCACCCAAGTACTCCCTTCCGGCAGCGTGCCCGCTGACGGCTCTCGGGACCCGTCGTACAGTCGGCTTTCTGGCGAAGAACCTGAGGCGGCTGTTCTCAGAGGCGAGACAGTTCCTAGATCCCCGGTCGCTCTAAGCATTGGCCAGAGCAAGTTCGTGATGAAAACACTGAGCTCGCTGCCGACTGCAGACCGCGAACTAACCGCTTGCTTAACCGCACTCTCCCGCCCCCTACAGCCCCCACCGCAACTCCGACGCCCTAAGCCCACCCAACAACAGCTTCTCGAAATCTCGGTGTTGCTGCCTCAAGTTCTGTACATCAGAGAGTAAAATTTTCCTATTGAGCTATTGACAAACACTTCTTTTCTTTGGACGGCTAAGGGGTTTGTTACTTCTGTTTGGCAACACGTCATCTCAAAATGAAATTGCGTGTTTTTTGTCTTTTTTTATTAAAATTTTTCTTTACTCTCCCTATATCTTTACTGTTACGGCATTAACACTATAACTGCCTATACTTCAATGCACTCAAACTGCTCGTCTCAGTATCAATTAGACGAATGGCACATGACCTAAACTTTTTTTAATACACTCCTGGAAATTGAAATAAGAACACCGTGAATTCATTGTCCCAGGAAGGGGAAACTTTATTGACACATTCCTGGGGTCAGATACATCACATGATCACACTGACAGAACCACAGGCACATAGACACAGGCAACAGAGCATGCACAATGTCGGCACTAGTACAGTGTATATCCACCTTTCGCCAGCAATGCAGGCTGCTATTCTCCCATGGAGACGATCGTAGAGATGCTGGATGTAGTCCTGTGGAACGGCTTGCCATGCCATTTCCACCTGGCGCCTCAGTTGGACCAGCGTTCGTGCTGGACGTGCAGACTGCGTGAGACGACGCTTCATCCAGTCCCAAATATGCTCAATGGAGGATAGATCCGGAGATCTTGCTGGCCAGGGTAGTTGACTTACACCTTCTAGAGCACGTTGGGTGGCACGGGATACAAGCGGACGTGCATTGTCCTGTTGGAACAGCAAGTTCCCTTGCCGGTCTAGGAATGGTAGAACGATGGGTTCGATGACGGTTTGGATGTACCGTGCACTATTCAGTGTCCCCTCGACGATCACCAGTGGTGTACGGCCAGTGTAGGAGATCGCTCCCCACACCATGATGCCGGGTGTTGGCCCTGTGTGCCTCGGTCGTATGCAGTCCTGATTGTGGCGCTCACCTGCACGGCGCCAAACACGCATACGACCATCATTGGCACCAAGGCAGAAGCGACTCTCATCGCTGAAGACGACACGTCTCCATTCGTCCCTCCATTCACGCCTGTCGCGACACCACTGGAGGCGGGCTGCACGATGTTGGGGCGTGAGCGGAAGACGGCCTAACGGTGTGCTGGACCGTAGCCCAGCTTCATGGAGACGGTTGCGAATGGTCCTCGCCGATACCCCAGGAGCAACAGTGTCTCTAATTTGCTGGGAAGTGGCGGTGCGGTCCCCTACGGCACTGCGTAGGATCCTACGGTCTTGGCGTGCATCCGTGCGTCGCTGCGGTCCGGTCCCAGGTCGACGGGCACGTGCACCTTCCGCCGACCACTGGCGACAACATCGATGTACTGTGGAGACCTCACGCCCCACGTGTTGAGCAATTCGGCGGTACGTCCACCCGGCCTCCCGCATGCCCACTATACGCCCTCGCTCAAAGTCCGTCAACTGCACATACGGTTCACGTCCACGCTGTCGCGGCATGCTACCAGTGTTAAAGACTGCGATGGAGCTCCGTATGCCACGGCAAACTGGCTGACACTGACGGCGGCGGTGCACAAATGCTGCGCAGCTAGCGCCATTCGACGGCCAACACCGCGGTTCCTGGTGTGTCCGCTGTGCCCTGCGTGTGATCATTGCTTGTACAGCCCTCTCGCAGTGTCCGGAGCAAGTATGGTGGGTCTGACACACCGGTGTCAATGTGTTCTTTTTTCCATTTCCAGGAGTGTACATTATTTCCCATTGTTCTTAAATGGTATCTTCAGGTGATACGTATGGTATTGGAATTGATTTGCCAGGGGATTGGAACATGCACGTTAGTTATGAGTTGAAAGACATCTCTCTGTAAGCCATGAGGTGTATGTAAAAATATACTGCGCAGATCCGTTGAGCTGGATCGCTGCTCGCCATCAGCGATCGGCTAGCCAGAGAGGCTAACGAGCGCAGGGGGAGATTCTTTGGAGGGGTGTGCAGTAGAGTAGAGAGTCGTGCCTTAGCCGTCAATGAGAACGGTAATGCAGTGAGTTCTGCCTTGGCTTGGCACGTGATAGATTTTGGGTTGCACGGTGTGTGCTTTTAGCGGGAAATAGTGGCCTATATGAGGAAGTAAACATACCCGGCCTTGCTGGACAGGAACGAGTACGCCATACGCCGCTGCTTGGGGAGTTTTCAGTACCGACTGTTGGCACGGTGCATCGTGCTAGTTGCAACCCGTGGGGAATTACTGAATGACGGCCTCGGTGTTTGTGTGAGACGCACAGGTCGGATTCGTTAGAGACTATCCATTCCGGTTTTGCTAGATCAGCACTGAACTCAGCAGCCTGGTGATGCTTCTGAGACTACTACGAAAGAGTGTGGCACCTTCTTAAGATTCTTCCGTTATCGCCAGTCATTCTAGTTAGTCGTTATGAAATTTGAATTGCCTGACTATCACTATTGATTTGATCTCTGTATCTGCACAGTCTGCCCCTCCCCATATTACGATATCTTTGCTCTGTTTCTTTAACAACTGCACGGAGAGAGCGTTTGCTGTGTACGATTTGTCTGGCGTGTGTTTGTTTAATTGCCGGTTGGGGTCGCGAACTTTTATTTCGGTAAAAAAGTCTTTCCTTGAGTCGCCAACTTATTAACGTGGTCCATCATAATTCAGTTATGTTCTCATTTCTGTTGTTATTGTATTTAATTGTCAGTACCGGTTGGTAATTGAATGTTTTAGTCTGTTGTAGACTTTTAGACACTCCCACGCTAAGCCGGTAGTTTGCGAGCCGGCTGTAGGGTACCGGCCAGGTCGTGTATGAGCGAAATGTGAAACACTTTTCACACTAATTTAGAGTTGAGAAACAAATCTTCAATTATTTTGCTGCCGATTGTAATTATTATGGAAATTTTAAAGTCTACCTATTACTGCAATTCCCTTGTTAAACCTTTTGCTGCCGGCCGAAGTGGCCGTGCGGTTCTAGGCGCTGCAGTCTGGAACCGCGAGACCGCTATGGGCGCAGGTTCGAATCCTGCCTCGGGCATGGATGTGTGTGATGTCCTTAGGTTAGTTCGGTTTAACTAGTTCTAAGTTCTAGGGGACTATTGACCCCAGAAGTTGAGTCCTATAGTGCTCAGAGCCATTTGATCCAAACCTTTTGCTTCTGTTTAAAGTGTCTTGTTAATTATTCAGTCAAATACCTTGTTGTCAAATAGCGTGTACTTAAAATAGTCCATTAGACCTGTTTTAGAACTAACTTTTCAAGTACTAGTTGATTATTGAGTTTCCAATTCCATTTCCTTTATTAGCCCTTCAGCTAGCATTGACTGCAGTTGATATTTCTTAAAATCAGAGCTCCAGGCGTTAGTGGTTGCAGTTTGCTGTTTTTTATTGGAAACAGCCCTTCAGGGGCTATTGGTTGTTGTTTCCTCTTCCCTAAAGTCAGCCCTTCTGGCGTTTTGCTTCCGGAATTTGTTGTATTTCCGTCTTAGTTTGTTTTTTATATGAGGCCTTCAAGCTGTGTGTGAAAAATTTTATCTGGCTACGTGGTTACCAGTGTTTTTTCACATTACTCATAAGTTGTTAAAGATCACTAGCTGCCACTGTCAAGGCTAACTTAATGTCAAATAAAGTCTGTGTTACCTACCCATCAACTATGTGCAAATGAACAAAAACCAGCTGAGTCCTCCCTTTGGTTACTTGGTCGCGTGGCATCGGGTTGGATACCCGTCCACGTGTATCACCCGTAACTGTCATCCATTGCGACGTATTAGTGTTACATTTGGTTCAAGGGTGCCCATCCTTCCCCCGTAATGGTGCAAGAGCCGGGGCGCCGTGTGACGTCACAATCGGACTCGGTGACTCTACAAAAAGCAAGTTATCAACACAACGCGGGAAAAAAGGCCACGGCTCAGAAGTTCACGAGATGTGGAAATTGGGTTAATTACGTCACATTGGCACCAAATTTCATCACAACTCTACCCAACGCCACCGTGGACGTATCATACGACGGGAAACTAGTCACAGCCCCTTTTAAGCCACTTCACCATTTCTTTTGACGTCTTTGAGATAGAGAACAGAACTGGGATACCCACTGTAGAAATAAGGCAGTTTTCTTGTGAGTGACCGAGGAAAGAATTTCAGACTCACCGCCGCACAGACTCGACTAGAAAAGGCTGTTGAAATTTCGAAAGCGTGAGTTCCAAGAAGAGGCAAGAAAAAGTATTTCCCACGACAAAGGTCGCTCGAAATTGCCACAACGAGATGATCAGAGAAATTTGATGTGATGTGGAATTTTAGCGACAATCATGGTTCCCATGAGCCACTCGCGAACGGAAAATGCAGAGTGGAAACAGAGCGGCGCGAAAGTATGTTACACCACCATGAGGCGGCTGTTTGCGTGGACATGTACATGCATAACTGAGTTTATACTAGTTTAAAAAAGTTACTTAATCCCAATATTTGATTTCAAGTGCCATGAACGATCTCATTGATAGACTGCAGTAGAAGATACACGTTTGGAATGCAACAGTTTTCACAGAGCACAATTAGAGTCGAATGTGATTGTAAGGGAAGAAGTAAAAGAAAGGGTTACGGCAGAATATGGTCTTGGTACTAGGAATGAGAGAGAAGGACCACTGAATGAGTTTTTCACTAATTTTCAGCAAGTAATAGCAAATATTCTATTCAACAATCTCAAGAGGAGGAGGTGTACTTGGAAAAGGCGGAGAGGTACTAGAAGATTTCAGTTAGATTACGTCATGGTCAGGCAGAGATTCCGAAATCAGATACTGGATTGTAACTTGTACCCAGGAGCATATACAGACTCAAATCACAATTTAGTGGAAATGAAGAGTAGGCTGAATTTAAGAGACTAGTTAGGAGGAAATAATGCTCAAAGAAATGGGATGTGGAAGTACTAAGGAACGAAGATATACGTTTGAAATTCTCTGACGGTAGAGATACTGCGATAATGAGTAGCGCATTACGCACTTAATCTGAAGATGAATTGGCACCTCTAAAAAGAGCAGTCATAGACGTTGGAAATAGAGACATAGGTACAAAGAAGACAACTGCAATTACCACAGGTAATTAAGATACAGTTCAGTTGATCGATGAAAGAAGGAAGTACAAAATGTTCAGGAAGATAATTCAGGAATATAGAAATACAAGTAACTTAGGAATAAAATAAACAGGAAGTGTAGAGAAGCTGAAGCGAAATGCTGCATGAAAGATGTGAAGAAATCGAAAAGCAAATGATTGTTGGAGGGATCGACTCAGCACATACAGAAGTCAAAATAACCTTTCGTGAAACTGAAAGCAGTGGTGGTAACATACATAATGCAGTGGGAATTCCATTGTTAAATGCAGAGGAAAGAGCGAATAAGTGGGAAGAGTATACTGAAGGCCTATGTCAGATGGAAGACTTAGCTGATGTGATAGAAGAAGGAACGGGAGTCGATCTAGAAGAGATAGGGTATCCAGTATTAGAATCATAATTTAAGAGAACTTTGGAAGACTTACGATCGAATAAGGCAGAACGGGTAGAGAACGATCCATTAGAATTTCTAAAATCATCGCGGAAGTGGCAACAAAAAGTTCGTATGAGTCCGACGTTATTCCATACGACTTACGGAAAAGCATCGTGCATACAGTTCCGAAGATTGCAAGAGCCGACAAGTGCGGGAATCATCGCACCATCAGCATAACAGCTCATGCATCCAAGCTGCTGACAAGAGTAATATACAGGATTTGAAAAGAAAATTGAGGATCTCTTGGATGACGATCAGTTTGGCTTCAGGAAAAGTAAAGGCACACAAGGGCATTTCCGTCGTTGCGGTTGAAAATTGGAAGCAAGACTTAAAAAAAAAAAATCGAGCACGTTCATAGGGTTTGTCTTCCACGAAAACATGTTGGAAATTTTTGAGACAAATACGGATAGGTTATAGGGAAAGGAAGGTAATATACAATACGTACAAGTGCCCAGATTAAGAAGGCTATAAGGCGGGAATGTAGTCTTTGGCCTCTACTGTTCAGAGTACACACAGAAGAAGCAATGATGGAAATAAGAGAGAGGTTCAAGAGTGGAATAAAAATTAAAGATGAACAGATATCAACGATGAAATTCGTTGATGAGTTTGCTATCCTCAGTGAAAGTGAAGAAGAATTACAGGATCTGCTGAACTGAACGAACAGTCTAATGAGTAGAATATGGATTGAGAGTAAGCAGAAGATAAGTAGCAGTGTTGAAAAAAGCGGGAAGCTGAACATCAGAATTGGTGATCACGAAGCAGATGAAGTTATGATATTCACTTATATAGGCAGCAAAATAACCCATAATGGACGGGGTAGGGAGGACAAAAAAAAGCCAACTAGCACTGGCAAAAAGGTCATTCATGGCCAAAAGAAGTCTACTAGTGTCAAACATAGGCCTTAATTTGTAGAAGCAGTTTCTGAGAATGTACGTTTGGAGCACAGCATTCTATGGTAATGATACATGGACTATGGGAAAATGGGAAAAAATAGGATCGAAGCATTTTAAATGTGGTGCTAAAATTGAAAGTTAGGTGGACTAGTAAGGTAAGAAACGAGGAGACTGCGCAGAATCGGAGAGGAAAAGAGTACGTGAAAAACACTAACGAGAAAAAGTGACAGGCTGGTAGGACATCTGTTTAGTCATCAGGGAATAACTTCAATGTTACTAGAGGGAGCTGTAGAGGATGAAAACTGTACAGGAAGACAGAGTTTGGAATTCTTCAAATAATTGAGAAAGTAGGTTGGAAGTGCTTCTCTGAGATGAACAGGTTCGCACAGGGAAAGAATTCATGGTGGTTGCATCAAACCAATCAGAAGACTAATGAAAAATCACGGAAGAAGACGATGTAAATATTCCAGAATTCTAATCAAGGACAACTGCCACTATGAGTAAATTAGAAGCAGATATCCTCGGAGTAGTGAAGCAACTTATATCACTGAATAAAAGCAAGTCCTCCGGTCCAGATTGTATAGTACACCAATCTGGTTCGTTTCTGGTAAGCTGGTGCAATAACTTCATGCTTAACGATCATATACATCCGCTCGCCTGACGAAAAGTCCGTAACGAAAGACTGCAAAGTAGCAGAGGTTATACCAAAATGCAAGAAAGGCAGTAGGAGTAATCCACTAAATTATAGGCCCATATTATTAACGTCGATATGCAGTAGGATTTTGGAACATATATTGTATCCGAATGTTATGATTTACCTCGAAGAGAACGGTCTATTGAGAAACAGTCAACACAGGTTTAGAAGACAACGTTCTTGTGAAACACTACCAGCTCCTCTTTGAGCACTATTGACAAGATCTTTCAAACTGATTCCGTATTTCTAGAGTTCAACAAGGCTTTTGACACTGTATCGCACAAGCGGCTTGTAGTGAAACAGCGTGCTTATGGATCAACGTCTCAGTTATGTGATTGGATTCGTGATTTCCTGTCATAGAGGTCACAGTTCGAAGTAACTGACGGAAAGTCATCGAATAAAGCAAAAGGTAGTGTTTAGAACCATTGCCACCACTTATCTACATAAATGATTGTTTTTGTAGACAATCTGAGCAGCTGTCTTATGCTGTTTGCAGATGATGCTCACTTTTATCGGCTAGTAAAGTCATCAAAAAAACAAAACAGATTAAAAAGCGGTTTAGAAGAGATATCTATATGGTGTGTAAATTGGCTGAGCACTATGGGACTTAACTGCTGTGGTCTTCAGTCCCCTAGAACTTAGAACTACTTAAACGTAACTAACCTAAGGACATCACACACATCCATGCCCGAGGCAGGATTCGAACCTGCGACCGTAGCGGTCACGCTGTTCCAGACTGTGGCGCCTAGAACCACACGGCCATTCCGGCCGGCTGTGGTAATTGGAAACACACCCTAAATTAGGAGAGGAGTGAGGACATCCACATGAGAGCTAAAAGGAATCCGTTAAACTCCGGTTGCACTATAAATCAGTCATATCAGATGGCCGTAAATTCTGCTAAATACCTAGTAATTACAATCACGACAACTTAAATTGAAAAGAACACACAGAAAATGTTGTGGAAAAGGCAAACCAAAGACTATATTTTATTGACACATCACTTAGAAAATGTAACAGATCTATTAAAGAGACTGCCTACAGTACGCTTGTCCCTCCTCTTTTGGAATACTGCTGCGCTCTCTGGAATCCTTACCAGGGAGGACTAACAGAGTACATCGAGAAATTTCAAAGAAGAGCACCACGATTCGTATTATCTAGAAATAGGGGAGAGAGTGTCACGGATGTGATACAGAATTTGGGGCGGACATCTTTAAAACAATGTCTTATTTTCTTTGCAGCGGAATCTTCTCACAAAATTTCAGTCACCATATTTTGTGGACGCTGACCGACATAGGGAGAAACGATCATCATAATAAAATAAGAGAAATCAGAGCTCGCACTGAAAGATATAGCTGTTCGATTTTTCCGCACGCTGTTCGAGAGTGGAAAAACAGAGTATTATAGTGAAAGTGATTCAATGAACCCTGTGCAAGGCACTAAAGTGTGATTTGCAGAGTATCCATGTAGATGTAGATGTAGGTGCAGGTAAGTAAATAAATAAATAGAAGTTCTCTAAGAAAGTAACGGAATTGGTAAACCTATTGCACAAAAAGGAAATTAATATAAGATGTGGCGACCAGTATCCCCCATATACAAAACAGTTGTAGCAAGCCGCCCATGAAATTTTCCAAGAATTGGATAGTCAGCCCATTCTTGAGATACCGATTTGTAGAGGTTTTGAAGAATCATTGTTGGTGGATGACAGTTTGTGATTCTCTCTCCCTTGGGTCCCAGATATTTACCGGCTTAAAGTCAATGATTTATCGGGTAACAAACTGAATACCTTGAATATAGTAGCCGGAATTGAAAATGTAGGAATTCATATTGCTGCTATAAAATTTTATTTGGGTCAGTAATAAACTACAACTGTTTCGAGTGATAACACTAGTCCATTGTATCCACTGAAATATCCCCAAAAATTTTGTCTTATGGCTGAATACCCTCTTATGTTGCACAGTGAGATACACCGCGCGGGGTAGTGCAGTGGTTAGCACACTGGACTCACATTCGGGATTACGACAGTTCAGACCCACATCCGGCCATCAGGATTTAGGTTTTCCATGATTTCTATAGATCGCTTAAGGCAAATGCCGGGATGGTTCTTTCGGAAGGGTGCAGTCACTTTTCTTCTCTATCCTTACCTAATCCGAGCTTGTACTCCGTCTCTAATAGCGTGTTGTTGACGGGATGTTAAACACTAACCTACTAACCTCTTCCTCCCATTCTCCTACACACAGACGAACGATATTCTACCAAGCAGTTCCCCTTCAGTTGCTGATGTGATTTCTTACGCTAGCGACCCCTTGAATCCTGCCGGGGGAGAGGGGGAGGGGCAAAATCGGCAGAAGTGAAATTTATCGATCGTGCTGGCCATGGGACAGGACACCCCTTCGAATCCAGTAACAAAAGGACGTGTTGTTGAGGTGTTCACGGACTTCAATACGTAAGTACTACGGTACGCCGTCATGGATACCACAATCCGTGGTGGACAACATGAGGTAAAGCTTTAAAAACTTTGACAGCACATCTCGAACAAACACCTGGCAACAACCACCATTCAAATGAAGAAATATAATACGTCGTAAGTTTTATCTTGTACCAATCTAGTCTGTCACCGTCAAAAATATTAATGTTCGACCTTTTACTCCTGATCTTCACTTAAATCATTTATTTTCTTCTAATACGTTTGCAATGTTTTGTTTTAGACACACGGTGTAGCATCCAATTTCAGGAGCTGCTTGACTAGTTCATTTTCAACTACGAGAAAGTTGTCCACCAAGCAGCAGGTATAGATCAGGAGGTATGAAACTGCCTCAACTGCAACTCTGAAAAGTCGCTTATGCCGTTGTATTATCTCTTTTCCGTATGTGAAACATATTACTTCAGCCGCCAACAGAGATAAGATATATATTCGTCCGTCAAACATGATGCGTCGCCTCATCAGGATCCTATCGCCCCCGCATCGATCTCTTTCCACCACAATGTGGTCAATCTGTCGGATAGCAATTTTCCACGAGGCGAACGTGTATGATAATCATACTGCAAAACTGATTCGGTATTCATGTATGAACCGAGCGTATCTACTTTCATTACTGGTCCAATAACAAGGTAGTCGGCACAGTAGATAATGGTTCTATTTCTGCACTGCTGTAATCAGGACATTTACTGACGAAAATTTGGCATACATACCATCTGCTCTGTCTCTAATGAATGGAAATTCCAACTGCTGAGGAAGTGTTAATTTCACAGGATATTAAATTCTTTTCATGCGTTGCTGAATTTCTCCGTGCTGTTAATGCCTATGTTCCACGTTTCCTGTGTTTCTAAACTATCACCAAGAGCCTGGAATGACGCTCTGGAACGAATCATATGGTGGTACTGCGATTTATATCTTCTTTACTTCAAAATATTTTAGGATGCTACCCCACCACACGGATGTCTGACGACGTTTCTACGGCCTTTTGCTGTAAACTATGCTCATAACAGAGGTACAAAAACGAGATAAAACGGGTCGCATTACGCCATGTTCCTTTAAGGGATGATGTAATGGGTTTTGGTCCAAAAAGTCGATTTTTCAAAAATATTATTTTCTTGATTTTCTTGATTCAGAATTATTGATTTAGAGCTTCTCTGCCAGGCTATAAAGTTTTGATGTTCATGTGTTAGCTGTAAAAATATGGAATGAATGATTTTTGTCGGAGAAAGATGAGCAGGAATGGCTTATGATTTTAAATTCATTTGTAATTCGTGTGGCTATGAATTTTCATTTTCCTCCTCCAAAATACTGACACTGATACCTATGAAACCAATTTTACGTTAGCATATGCTCCGACATACCTTGTACAGGGCAGGGAAGGAGATAATTTACTGCGTGGTTTTCTGAACATGCCTCCACCTTGTGTAAGGTTTGAAAAAATAAATAAAGAAATGTCTGATGTTATATGCGATACTGACAAAGATTCTATGAAGAAATCAGTGGAGGAATTGGTGGAAATAAACCAAAAAGAAATAGATCCTGGGGTAGATATTCATTACAGTGAATCTCCTACAAATGTTACTGACCTGTGTATATCTGTAGATGGGACCTGGATGAAAAGGAGTCACACATCTCTGTGTGGAGCTGCATCTGTTATTGGTACTGGCTCAGGTAAAGTTTTAGATGTGCAAATTATGTATTAATACTGCCAGCAGAGTGCAACAAGGAAAATGTGGTGTCACCGCCAGACACCACACTTGCTAGGTGGTAGCTTAAATCGGCCGCGGTCCATTAGTACATGTCGGACCCGCGTGTCGCCACTGTCAGTACTTGCAGACCTAGCGCCACCACATGGCAGGTCTAGAAAGACGGACTAGCACTCGCCCCAGTTGTACGACGACTTTGCTAGCGACTACACTGACGAAGCATCGCTCATTAGCCGAGCAGATAGTTAGAATAGCCTTCAGCTAAGTCCATGGCTACGACCTAGCAAGGCGCCATTAGCCTTACAGTGATTGTAATTAACCGTATCTGGAGATAGACTCATTTGTATCGTCAATAGCGATGTACCACAAGGATGCATTAAAGTTAAGTATTCAAGGAGCTGCATACTTTTCTTATAGCATTAATTAAGTATCCTGTTCCAGAACTCACGCCAGCCGGCGTGTGTGTACGCGTGCCTTTCGGCTACCTCAAAGTGGCGTGGCTGTTTTGCTACGCCACAACAGAAAATGTCCAACAATGAAAACAGTGAGAAACTGTAGCAATAAAAGCATGTAGTAGCATGCTATAGGCTCAAATGAGGGCATGGAGGCTCTTGCAGTTTGAGGATCTTCTCCAGATCTGAGGATCAGTATGATGTTAGATATAGTAAATACCTTGTTGATGGGGACTCCTCTTCCTTCTAAGCTGTAACAGATACAAATCCGTACAATACAATAATAGAAAAGTTGGAATGTGTAGGCCACATCCAAAAGAGTCTTGGTGGTAGGCTTCATCGCTTGCTCAAAGAGATGGAAGGTAAAGTACTTGAGGATGGAAAAACACTACGAGGAAAAGGCAGGCTTACTCTGAAGGAAACTGATTCTCTCCAATTATTTTATGAGAGAGCTATCAGGAAAAACACACATAATTTAAAGGCAATGAGGAGTGCCGTGTGGGCAATTTCTTTCCACAAACTATCCACTGACCAAACACCAATGCACAATCTGTGGCCGAAAGACGATTGGTGTAAGTTCAATAACAGAAATGGACGTATTCACACAAACACTTATTACCAAAACCTGTTATGAATGCAATTCAGCCTACATTCAGGTTTCTTGCAAATCCTTATTTATTGAGGAAGTGTCTTCAGGAAAGATACAAAATGCAAATGAAAGCATCAATAATTTTATTTGGATTAGATGCTCAAAAAGGACATGACATTCTATGGACTTGAAGTACTCAAAATAGTTGTCTAGAATGCAGTTCCAGGTTACAATAACGGAAATAATGGCAGAATTGAAGTGCTGAAGAGAGTTGGTATAGATCCTGGTGCTTTTACAACAATAGCATTTTACACCATCGACGAGATCTGGGTCAAGAAAGCTAACACATCAGTGTCTTACCTGCAAATAGTGGCCAGGCAGATTCGAAGAGGAGAGAAGAGAAGTCTGGAGGATGAGGAGTATCAGTGCGAAGGATTTTAAAATTGCGGTAGGCTTATTACATGTAGAAGTACGAGAAGAAACTCTTCGAACCTCATTTTCTCTGTTTTACGTTTTTTCGTTAGTAGAAGCCTTTTCTCAAAAAATTATATGCGCTAATGCTATGAAATTTTCAGGAACTGTTCGCAACGTTTTGCTGTCTCCCTGGAACTAAAAAACACGAGATCCTGCAATTACAGTCTGATTTATAGATTGTTGTATGTAGAAAAAAGGTAATTTTGGATGTGCAGAATTAAAAACTCTGTTAATGATACAATTTGTACCATATATTAATAACTGTAGATCAGTGGTCTTATAGTCTTCTCAAGACAAAATTTTCATATTAATTGCATGATTAGAATTTTTATAAAAAACGCAATCAAAAAAATTAAAAATCAAATTTCTGACAAAATATTAATTCGGAATATTTTATTTTATTTTTCCTTTGAAACACAGGTCTTTTAATTTACACGTGAAAATATTAGATTTGTATATTATTAAATTTCGGTGTAGTGATCTTGTAAATAAATGTTTACATTTTCCGTTACACCCCCCTTCCCCCCACCCATAAATTTGAATAACGCGAAAGTTGGGAGTAGAAGGTTCTTCTTCTTGATACTGGCAACATCATTCTGTTTTGAAACGTATTTACGTAAATATCTTCAAAAGTTGCTATGAAATAAAACTTTATTATGCTGCCACTAGTTCTGATTGTGCTACAGAAGAATGCTGAAGATTTAGGTATTGAATAGAATTGGGGAGAAGAGGAGTTTGTGGCAGAACTTGATAAGAAGAAGGGACCGGTTGGTAGGACATGTTCTGGGGCATCAAGGGATCACAAATTTAGCATTGGAGGGCAGCGTGGAGGGTAAAAATCGTAGAGGGAGACCAAGAGATGAATACACTAAGCAGATTCAGAAGGTTGTAGGCTGCAGTAAGTATTGGGAGATGAAGAAGCTTGCACAGGATAGATTAGCACGGAGAGCTGCATCAAACCAGTCTCAGGACTGAAGACAACAACAACAACAACAACAACAACAGGACTTAGCGTCCCCTTCTGTACAATTTTTCCCCTGTGCTTCCTCGTTAGAGGGAACGTTCCCATGGATCATTGGGCGATATGTTATATTGCACATGAACGACAGACAAAGTATGACGATCCGTTGCACCCCCTGTCTCAGATTCATTACAAGGTAAACTCCCATCGATCTCCTCTAATATTTAGTGTAAAATTCCCCGTGGACAGCGCGTCAAAAACTGAACACGAATAAAGCACGAAAACAAGAAGAAGGTTTACTGAACTGTGAACAAAGAAGCAAAATAGAAACAGTGAACGCTACGGTCGCAGGTTCGAATCCTGCCTCGGGCATGGGTGTGTGTGATGTCCTTAGGTTGGTTAGGTTTAAGTAGTTCTAAGTTCTAGGGGACTGATGACCTAAGATGTTGAGTCCCATAGTGCTCAGAGCCATTTGAACCATTTAGAAACAGTGAACGGTCCAAGCTCAAGATGTGCATCATCGAGCGACTCTGAAGAACCGCGATGTCCTGGTTAGATGGTCACTGTACGAAGCGGGAGATCCGTGTTCTAACATCCCTCGTGCCCATTTTCTCACAAATTTATGAACTGTCCGTCCGATCAATGACGTGTCTGTTCTCCCTCTGTAGTCTTGGCAATTGTCAAACTGCACATTGGGTAGAATATGAGTCATGTGGTAAGAATAAATTACCGTCGCAAATAACCGTGATGAATAGTGGAAGCAGACGAGATGCCTCCTAGATCTCTTACGGGAATGAAAACAACAAAACAAACGAATGTGAACTATGTTACACCGAAGGAATTCAAGAGTGGAAACTTCTAAAAGGGAACACGAGAGGCACAATATGTGCTACTAGTGTATGATAAATAGAAGGTACGTATATCTGGACGTCTCTTCGTTACACGTCGCTGTTGCAAACAGACGTTACACCACGAAACAGACACAAGCTTAAATGCAGCATACAAGCACGTCTATGACCGGGCGGGAAGTTCATAATTTTGTGAAAAATCAAAAGCAGGGTATGAGGGAGATTTGAACCCAGATCACTTCGCAGCCCAACACTGTGATCACATGAAAACGACGCCACGGTCATTCAGAGTCGCTTTATGTTGAAGATGTTGATCTTGATCGTTCGCTGTTTATATTTTGCTTCTTTTTTCCACAGTTCAGTACACCTTCCTGTTTTCATGCTTGATCTGTGTTCAGTTTCGGACAGGCTGTCCAACGGGCCAGCTTACCACTAAATCTGATGGGGCTGCGATGGGCAGTTTCTTTTGTTAGGTGCAGAGACCAGTTCTTCTGTGATACTGTTCCAGAGGGCTAGTTTTCGTTATAATGACCTACTTCCCTTGTCGTTCTGGAACGAAACAGTGTTAGCAACGTTGCCGAAGATCCGCTTGATTCACTCGAGGTGCAGAATGTCCTGACTATATGGTATTTCGTGTTGAATTAGTCGTGGCCGCCCAGCGTTAGAGGTGTTCGCATACAGAGGGCAATTCCAGACAGTGTACTCTCTCCATCTGATTCGGAATAAGTATGTAAAGTATGGACCATGAGCTGCTTGGTACGAGTAACGGGTCGCCACTGTTGAGAGGTTCCAGTGTCGTAATCTGAGCCCTTGATATTTGGAAAGCAATGGTACTCTCGTCTTCGTTTCTCAGCCTCATTTCAGTGTTGGGGCACCTCCACGTTTGCGTTCCTACCGAAATGTATGTTTACTGAATCATCTAGGTTAAGTCCCGGTATAGTTTCTTTGGAAAGCACTCGTCAGCTTTTTCCATCTCATTGCTTCCCCGCTGATGGGAAACGGAGCTTGTGCTCTTTCGCAAGTGACACTGTGGATTACGATGCAATTATTCGCAGCATTCGAGTACGTTAGAAATTACCAAAGTGACGTACCTCACGTGCCTGCTGAGTACTGCGTAGAAGCGTAGTGCAGGTATCCTCGTGTATATCTGAAACCACGAGGAGTCCTGCGTCTTCAGCGAGATAATGAACCATCCAATACCATCATAATGTTAGACTAATATTCGACGGATAAACGTGTTCGTATGTCCTCAACACTACAAAGCGGCCCTCGAATGCCATCCAGCAAAGAAGTCGCGACGTGCAACATATTTCGACCAATATATGTATGGGCAGTGGTTGAGCGCTCATGGATGAAGAAATCTTCTTAACACTTTACAAGTCCAGTTACTAGGTATCGTCGCTGGCGTAATGCAGGCGTATCGACCAACTGCACGCGATGCCTCAGGTAGTGAGTTTTTCGGAATATAAGCCCTTTACAACAGGTACGGATGAGAAGTCCATAAAGTAATAACACCACGTAAACGTGGTGGAAAAAGAATTGTGACAGGTCTTGCAAACGATGGAGCGATTATGAAACCGAAACCGTCTGCAATAACCAACTTTGATCTGTAGCTCTGTTTCCTTTATGGACACATAGGTAATTCATTTACGACGCAGTCACGATATCGAGATTTATTACGACACTAGATAAACATTTTTTATAGTTTTATGCTGCATGGAAATTATTTATTAGTCGTTCATTATTCGAGACCAGCCCATTATCAAGAGTAATACTCTGATACCAATCACATCCAGGTTGGCATCACATATACTGCCATGCAGTTGGCAGCGTTAGTTTTCACCCAACGAGAACTTTAAACAATCATCCAAAGACGTGGTAACTTGCTAGAATCAGAAGGCTTGCGGTGTTAGTCGTGGGTAAAAACCTTCAGCGCAGTCAACTATGTGACTGGGTCTCGTCTTGGACGTGCGTGGGTGTAACGCAGTCCGCTCACTGCAAAAGTTATGATGATGTATTTAGACTCTCCATGCTGATGAATGACCTCTATCTGCTTTTGAAATCGGGTTCGACACAGTAATTTTACATAAGAAAAATTTTCTTATGTTTTCTGTAATTATTTTACAACTATCTATAAGACTGAGCGTGATGTGGCTTCAACAGACATTTGGAACTGTAGCATCATGATTCGATGACCCGTTTATTTCTCGAATAAAAAAGTCATTTTGACATATTTCTTTAAATTTTGTTGATATACGAGGGCATGCAACGATAAACGCAACTTACATTTTGTAAACAGGTGAAACTTATTCAGGATTCCAATACACCATTCTATTACCCTCTGTTTTGCTACAAAATCCGATTGTTCAACATAATCTGTATTTTCTTATCATTTATGTTCCCTTTCTATGCATAAATCTTTTCGGAAATGAATTATGTTCAAAAACAAAGCATCGCGGGGTAGCGCTCGGTCTGGGTGCGGCTTGACACGGTTCGCAAGGCTTCCCCCGCCGGAGGTTCGAGTTCTCTCTTGGGCATGGGTATTTGTGCTGTCCTTAGCGTAAGTTAGTTTAAGTTAGATTAAGTAGTGTGTAGGCCTAGGGTTCGATGACCACAGCTGTTTGGTAGCAAAGGAACTTGCCACAAATTTCAGTTTCCATTTCCAAAAACTATGTGCAGTCCCGCATCAACCCAGCACTTCCGTATTCGACTGCAAATGTTGCAGAAAAGTTTTCTTACATAAAAGAAGTGTCTTACACAGCACGAATTCTTTTAATTCTTGAGCATTGTTCCTCATACTCGGATCGTTATGAAGCAAGAGTAGAAGAAACAAAGAGGAACCAATGAAGAGCGGAGCGTCTCGTTATGGGATACTTTAGTCGGCACGACAGCTTTACGGCGAGACACAAGAAACTACATTTGAAAACCCTACAAAAGAGGCTTTGTGCATCACCAAGAATGTTACGTTGAGATTACGAGAAAGTACAATGAAGAAAGCCGAGAAATTAGAACTAACGCAAAGACTTCAGCGCAATCGTCTTTCCTCATGTGCTTTGCGAATCTAAGAAGGGAGGTGGTATATGTTAATGGTACCAGAAGTACCCTCCGGCACATCCTTTGGCTTGGGGAATATTGATGAAGATGTAAATGTAGAATCTAAGAAGATTCTATCACAGTAAAGTTCTCTGGAAGTCTTTTAGTATTAGCCCTACGGCACAACTGAAATAAGCGGATTTGACCCAGAGTACTAGTCTGGCCTAGCAGCGGCAGAAGTAACTGGAGTATTTGTGCTGCTGGTTTGCCGGCCACAGTGTCCCACTCTCCTAGATGAGCAGGACGGGGAAGGGCAGAGCGCTAGTAACGCCGCACGCGCGAGGGGAGTTTCCCGCGGCCAAATAGTCTCACCAGACGGCTGCGGCGGACCGTCTGGCAAATCTCCGAGTTAATTAAACCGCATGACCCAATTGAACCGCCTTGTTCGCGGAAGACGGTCGTGGAAAGCTCGCCACTTCACTAGCGAACCATAGACTTGCCGAGTTCCGGGACCGCGAGCGAAGAGTCTGGATGCCAAGGCGGAGGCAACCAGAAAGTTGGTGACTAAGTTTCAGTCTGAGATTTGTGTAAATTGAGCGGAGAACGAATGGGGGAATCATTGTAGCGACGATACGGTCCGCAAATGGGGGAAATCATCTGACACAAGCGACTTTGACGTAGCACAGATTGTTATGGGCCTGCGCCGGGGAACGAGAACCTCAGAAACGGCGAAGCTGATTGGCTATTCGCGTGTTACAGTCAGGAGCATCTCTAGTAAGTGATTGAAAGATAAAGTTATGGACTGAAAATTGTAAATCAGGCAGAGGAAGGTCGTAACAGAAAAATTAAAAAGAAAGGATACAGAAATAAGTCAGCAGCAAATGTTGGACACATTCAGTGCTAACAAGAAACAGCTATACGGTTAAACCTCTATCATGTCTATATAATTTTAGGCGCAATTATGTAAAAGCTAGGATAGCCACTTTAGAGTAATACGAAATATACGAGGGGCTTTCAATAAGTAATGCAACACTATTTTTCGCATCCAGTTTAGGCTGAAGAGAATGTAAAATTTGTAGTGGGATGTCATGGAATATTCCCGCGTCAGACCTTGTAGTTCCATGAAGTTCCGATAGGTGGCGGCGCTATACGTAGTGTGAGCGTGTGGGTTGCTATTCTGTCATTCTGCGCAACGGATTAATCTGAGGTGTACCCTTTACCCTGTGACTCCTGCAATTTCCACCCCCACACTATTACAGAAGTCAGACAGACGCTCCTAACGTTCTAAATAGAAATGCCTGAAAAACTTTCAGCAATAATTATCTTCTGGAGTCGTCTGCTGTAAGGAAATGACACAAAAATTTACAAAAATTTCTTACGTAACTAGTGCGATACTTGGGTACTGGTGTAGTGCTAGTTAGTGTAAGAAAAACATGAAACTAGCGAAATTTATTATTTATTTTGCAAAAATTCTGAGAAATCACAATGGCTCTTTTAGATACGAACGGAACACGTTATTTCCTGGTTCTTTTCGGAATGTGAAGTTACCTCTCAAGGATAGGATTCGCTAATGAAATTTCTATGTAAAGTTTAAGATTGTTATTGGCTTGGCAGAACGGCTGAGAGCCGCGCCTACTCAACTTTAATGATTATCCGTTAGAATGAGCTAGGTATGGTCGAGGCTGTCGCGTATGAAATGCAGTGAAATGTACTGTTGTGGAGGAAATATGGGGCTCACAAGAGCTGTAGCACACAATACCGTAAGCTGCAATGACTGCTGTCTGCACCGCTCGCTGCTGACAAATAAGATAACTCTCGTTCTATCTGAACTGACCTTCGTCAATCAAACTCTCCCTACACCTTGATGATTCGCCCCTAGTCTAACTATTAATGTGGTACACCGGTCAGGTAACCAGTCTAACGTGATGCCACTCAAAAATTCGCTCGCAGGCGTTTAACTATAACTCTGTCCGTTCACACCACACAATAAGTGTGGTGGCCAACACAGTGAACAACACTTAATCGCAAGGACTCAATATAGAGTCGCTCTCCGATTCGCTCTCGACAGAGGTGCTCTCCCAGTGAAGTACTGAGGAGAGACTTGTTCCTCACTCTTTGAGTACATGTATGAGCGTGCACGCTCTCGTTACGTTTTCTCGCTCCAAGAGCGACAACGGAACGGTCCCTCTCCACACCAGACGTGAAGGGGTATCTTTCAGTCTCTTCCATTACCCCTTCAGCTCAAGGCGCCAGGAATATCGTCTGCCAATCCGCGTTGCTTTTCTAAAACTGGGGAATGACGTTTCGTTTAAGGCGAACAAACTGGAAATCTGTAGTATCGGCGTTTGGCGTTTGCTGTCTCCCTGTGAAAATCTCCGAAACTGCGTGCTATTTGTAAAGAATGCGTAGGCTGACCGCTCCCACACAATGTAGCGGAATTTGCTTTTAAGCCGAACACGCGGTCGTCCCTTCACTCGGGCAAACGCTGTCTGCTCTACGGGCGGTCACCCGCCGACGTAGATGGGTTGGGACCGGCCTCCTGGCGTGCGATTGCCTCTCTCGAACTAAAAGCTCCTGTGACCTTCGTGTCTCGAATGTATGTGTGTACGCCAGCCTCGAGTATTTCAACCACGGTGCGCACTTGCGATTTAATAGTTATTTGCATATCGTTTACATAAATTCATACAACATTGACTTTATCTTATCAAGTTTGGATTCGGATGAAGCGTCTTGATGTGTGGAATATGATTCTGAGGGCGAAATATGTAAGCAATGAAGGTCAGGAGACCACGACGTCTTACAATAGCCTTCAAAATGGAGCCTGTGACGGAGGTGCTTTCCAAGCACAGGCATGTTATTGAGTTTCCTTTGGCTGAAAACCAGAGCATCGGAATGTCTACAGACATCTGGTAGTGAACAAAAGCACGGTGAGTCGTTGGGAGTGACGTCTGTCACTATTGCAACGAGATCGCGCAAACCTTTCCGAACACCCGTGTGCCAGCCGGTCGCATACAGCTGTGACTTCTGCAATGTCAGAACATGCGGACACCTTCATTCGACGTGATGGACAGATCACAGTCAAACACCTCTCTTCATGACAGCACTACTCTGTTGGTAGTACTGATAGTCTACCAGTTGAAGAACTCAAAGGTACATGCCTCCTGGATCCCTCGCCACCTAATAGAAGACCATAAAGACCAACGGAGGACCATCTCTGTGTAACTGATTTCACATTACCAGGCTCATCGTGACCATTCTTATCCAATTTCGTCACAGAGTTTGAAACATGGTTTCGTCACTTCAAAGTGGAAAGAAGAGAAATTCATGGACTGGCTCCGGACCACTTCACTTCCGGAGAAAAAGTTCAAATCGCACCCTCAGCCAGTAAACTGATGGCAATGATATGCTGGGACTCTGATGATGTTATTCTGGCCTGACGTCCTCCCTCATGATGCAACGGTCAACTCTGAAGCGTGTTGCGCTACTCTCAGAAAATTGAAGAAATGGCTTCAGCGTGTTCACTGCCACAAAAATGCAAACCAACTTCTGCATGACTACGCAAGGCCTCACAAAAGCCTGGGCACCTGTGAGGAGCTCATGTTACTTCATTGAACTGTCCTTCCTCATCCACCGTACAGCCTGGTCTCGCACATTCTGACTTGCATTTGTTTGGCCCAATGAAGAATGCACTCTGCAAGAAGCAGTAGCTGTATGAAGGGAAGGTTACTGATGCTACAAGACGATGACTCCGGCGTTGACCACTACTATGGTTCGATGCGCGCGTAATGGCCCTTCGAGTGAGGTTGCGTAACGCCCTTCGCACTGAAAGGAGGTTGTGTTGAAAAATAGGGTTCCATAGCCAAAAGAGTGGGGAATAGTATGGTGTATTGGATCCTGAATATAATCTACATGCTTTCAGAAAAAATACAGTTTTTCATTACTTATTGTACGTCCTTCGCACTTTTTCAGAGGACAATGTGATGTAAAATAGTTGTTGCTTGAGGACAACTGGCTCCCCTCGGAACCTGCAAGACCAGGGCCGTTGATTTCAGACACAAACAGAGAGATTGCCAATTTATGGGACACATTTCACATGGCGCTTCAATTTCGAATTGTCCGGTATTGAGAGAGAAAGCTTATAAGAGGAAAAATAACTCTTTCAGATTTCGAGGTACTTTAGGGCAACAAGAAAATCAGTGCATTCGTGACACAAAATGAGTAGCCTAAGGCAGGAAATGAAAAAAAAGCAGGGTATGATATGTTACGCAGTCATAAATACTATTATACCTACAGCAATAAATTGTAAGAGGAATCGTAAGGCGCTGTATTTTTGGTAAAGGCCCCGTGTTTGTCTTTTTGCTAGTGAACTGATAATAATAATAATAAGTGTAAGCTTGCATACTGATGACAAGAAAACAAACCAAAACTGAAATGCACCTATTTTCTCAAATGAGTTCTTTAACTAAAATGATCGAAACTCATCTGAAACATCGTACGAAATACACGCCATCAAAGAGGTTGAAGTATATTGAAGATTCTGGCAGCTTCAAAACTACTGGCAACACCAAGCATGATTTTTCTCACTGTTGGTAAAATTATTTCATGGAAATCCTAATTTAAAATGTTTGAGAGACTACGAAGCCCATTCCACCCTAGCCGCAACGTGTTAATCGCTTAATCTTTACTGCTGGGAGATTTGACACTGGGTATCCCTCACGCTACTCCATAACCAATTTGACTGTCAGCTAATTCGTTATTCGTATTGTGACTCTAAAGCAACTCTTCAGCAAAACTGCAAAGTAAATTACTTCAGGGACCAAATCGACGCTGCTTGGTACATAAACCTCACTGCTGCTATTATATAATTTCCACTTGTAAGATACCAGAAAGGCAGCAACGCACAAGAGAACTGAAATCTTGGACTGTTCTTTGAGCTGATCATGACGACCTGGCACTGGATGCCTCGTGCGTTAGTCTCGGCAAGAATGCTGCAGCCTAAGCCGTTACATCCCACCTACGATGTGATGCATTTTTTTCCTCCAAGGACCTGCTATAGGACAGGCTGCTCTCTTTCCTCCCAACCACCCCTCCTTGAGTGGAGGGAGATTTTGTATGAGTGGGTGGCTCGAAATACCAAGTCCTAAATTATGTGCAGTATGCTGTCTCAGGTAATAAGAAATTTCAGATGAAGGCACCGGTTAAAGGGAGAAGTATGTTGTGAAAGCACTTTTTCTTTACTTAGTAATTTGCAACAACGAGAGGTGATCTGACTTGTAGGATCCTATTCTCGCTGCGATATCATAAAGCAAAGACGTGACTTTGTTCTCCACTTTACAGGCACAGGGTGCGGCTCTGAACTACTACTTCCGACGAGAGGCGCTACCTTACCAGTCCATGGATTGCCATTTTGCTTCTGGTTCGAAGTGTTGAGCCCATGTTTCACCGGTTCTGACAATGTTCGACAAAAATAGCCACGATCGGATTCGTAACGAGTAAGCAATTCCGTGCAGATGTTCCTTTGTTGTTCTTTACGGTCTTCTATTAGCTGCGTGTAACCCAGGGCGCACACACCTCTGACTATCCCAAATGGTAGACTATGTCCAGTTGCACGGCGAGGTGTTCGAATATGATCCGTCTATCACCCCAAATGAGAGTGCCCGCACGTTCCATCACTGTAGGAGTCACAGCTGTGTGAGGCCTGCCGGCACGTAGGAGATCGGACAGGTTTGCGTGACCTCGCTGCGATGATGGCAGACGCCTCGCTCAACGACCCATCGTGCTTTTGTTCACTTCCAGGACTCCGTAGACATTCTGCGAGCATATATGAGTATCTGTGGTGCTCCGGTTTTTCTCCAAAAGAGTGCCGGCCGGTATGGCCGTGCGGTTCTAAGCACTTCAGTTTGGAACCGCGTGACCGCTACGGTCGCAGGTTCGAATCCTGCCTCGGGCATGGATGTGTGTGATGTAGTTAAGTTAGTTAGGTTTAAGTAGTTCTAAGCTAAGTCCAATAGTGCTCAGAGCCATTTGAACCATTTTTTTTTCTCCAAAAGAAACTGAATAACAGCTCTCTGCTTAGAACGCACCTCAATTACAGACGCCATTTCGAAGGTTATGTATAGCGCCGCCACAGTTCTGAAATTAATGAAACTGTAGAGGCTGAAACAGGAATATTCCACGATTTCCCATAAAAAATGCACATTTTTTCAACCGAAACTGGTCGAGAAAAGAAACATAACTACTGAGTGTTCATTTCTTGCCTCCTTCACAGCAGGGCGTTCACGGCCTACGGTTGAATGGGTATTTCTCTAGCGGAGTATGGTCTTCGCACCTGACGGAGGATGATACAAAGAAACGGGAATTTTTGAAATGCGTAGTGCCATCCACAAACAGCTGGCAGCACTGCGGAACATCGACGTTGAGCTGCAAACTATCTCGCCGTTTAATAATCATGGATCAGTGTAACGCATAGCAGCATGCTTCCGTCATGAAAGTGTTTCCCAAACCCAATGGTATTTTATAAAGAGCGCAGAGGCGACACACAGTGGGACATTGTCGGCATCCCTTGCAACACTCGACGAAAACTTGTATTAAAAATTTTGGAGGGACTGGATTGCTTTAAAAAAAAAAAAAAACGAGATGACACCGAGTTGTGCTCTTAATTCAGATAATATCGAATCTATATACGCTTTTCTTTCATATGTGATCTGTTACAATGCAGTATCGCCGGTCTTTTGCGGTCTGTGTTGGTAAGGCAATAAATTTATCCACATGGCAGTGACGCTGCGTCACTGGCATACACTTTGGAGGTGTGGCGGTGGAACGTGGAGTTCCTTACCACCCTCCAACGGTGACAGTACTGCATCAGTCAGGCAGAAAAAGCCTGACGTGGGCAGGTACGGTGAGAAAGTAGCGGACGTGGAATGGGGGGCTAGGCCCGCCAAAGGATGCATCCTTAGTGGTCGTGCCAGGCCTATCGTTAGCCGATTCCTCTAGGATGGTTTGAGGAAACGGATGTCGATCCCAGCGGCGTGGAAGTGTGGTCACAACGTGGCGTAATCCTTGGACAGTGTCCCGCAGGGCATCCACTTTCTCATAGAGCCGCCGCGCGTTGTTGCGTATGGTCGTCTTGAGGGGAATGATTTCCGTTTCCTCGTGGAAAGTCACAATTCTCGTCAATGGCGGGGAGTTCAGGCTCCACCTGAGAACCTTGTTCTGCAGGCGGTGCGTCTGCATCCTGGAGACACTAACTAGCTGCCGTTTTTTTGGACTTGCAGAACGCCTACGACAAGATATTGAAGACAACCTAGTACACAAGATGCTGACGCGGGCCCCTATAGCGGATATTTACGTCAAGATCGTGGATGACTTCCTCCGCCCTAGGACTTTCCTAGTAGCTCAACGGGGAACGCTTTCCGGCATTTGCGAACTGTCGACGGGCACTACACAAGGATCAGTGTTGTCTCCCAGCCTTTTTAATATCTATGTGAATGATATGATGATATTCCCCGAGTGCCACCTGGCACAATATGCCCACAACAGAGCACTATATACCACTGCCCGTATTACTGACCCCGTCGTCACCCGCCTCCAGCGATAGGTGGACGCCACCATTACCTGGTGCCGTACAAACAAAACAGCTCTGAATGCCGCCAAATCTACGGCAATCTATTTCGCCAAACGACAACCAGTCCTCCGCTGCTATATTTCGATTGCAGGGGTGCAGGTGTCCTAGTCTCCGACAACCACATATCTCTGGGTCCGGATGGACCACAAGTTGCTCTTCCACTGTCGTGCGGAGTACGTCGCCAACAAAGGGCAAAAGCTGACCAGGGCTTTGTACCCCCTCCTCCGCAGTAGGGAACGTAACCTGCATACCAAGCTCCTCATCTACCGAGCACTTATCCTGCCTGCCCTCACGTATGGATCCGCTGCATGGGCCACGATTAGTATCACCACATGCATTTCAGTCTTATAGAGTACGTGGCTTTAGCCTATAAGCAAGCAACTGCGAGTAGTACGTTGCGGAATTCTCCATTTTAATTTAAAATAGCTTTCGCACAAGCTGCAGATCACACAACAACTGAAGGAGAGCGATTACGGGCTGCAATTATACTTCTCTCGTCAAATTTTGTCAAACATATAAAAGCACAATGGATTTACGGACAAGCTTTGGGTGTCAGACGAGACCCATTTTCATCTCACGAATAAAGAGAACTACCGTTAATTGGCGGACAGCAATTTTAGTGTAGTTCTTTAGTGCCTTTTACACGCCAGCAAGTCAACAGGATAGTGTGCTGTACCATCCCACGAAGTCGTCGGATGTCATCTTTGTAGAATATGAAGACCAGATTACAGTGATTTCACTTGGATTGGTATGTTGAGATACTGCAACCCCCTCTTTCTCCTGCATTGAACTATACTCCACAACTTTACTAAACTTAATTTTAACAGAATAATGCGACATCGCACACTGGAAGGTAGCCAGTGGCAGCTCTGCGAGAATTGTTGGGTACCAGTGTTATCTCAAGATTCGATGACGTTCCCCGACCCTCAAGATCACCGTATTTACGTGAAATTTTCTTTCGAGGCTACCTTAAGTTACGGGTCTACAGGACACGGCCCAGAATAAAACAAAAAAAATCAAGACGAAATTTGTGGTATCCCGGCTGAGATGTTTTACAGCACTCATTGAAGAACATCGAGAGCAGTACAGGAGGACGCTATCTACAAGACGTAAGTTTAAAACATTGTTAAAATGGATTGCTGTCTCTTAAAAATCAAGTGGTAGTGGTTCAATTACTGCCAATAAAATGTTTTTCTTTTCCGATTTTATCTACTTTTATTTGTTGTTTCAAAAATTCCCTCTTTCTGCGTCACCCTGCATTCTGTTTAAAGGATTCATATTTTTTTTAAGTACGAAATCAGTGAGGATGGAAAACAGCGGTCGTTGAATTGCCATTTTAACTCACCCAAGCTACTTTTCTGCTTCGTGCTATACGCCCATGCGATGAAATCGATATACCCGAGTGCACGGCATTTTGAGGTGTACCCGGAGGATAAACTGGTCATAGCCGTGGCAGCGTTTCTTGCAGCAGCTGACGCCTCACATAGCCGGCAGCTTCGCCTCGCGTTGGAGCAATTGAGCTCGCAGTCGTGACGGCGGATACCAATCGACACCACGCCTCCGTGACGGGCCACGTACCGCGTGTAGCCGCCCCACGAGCTGCAGGCGCCTTCGCCGCCCTAAATCAGACAACAGATGCGCAAGCCGAGCCGTCGAACGAACGGCCGGCTCCTTCGGTCCTAAGATTTGTTGCTGGCAATATTTTACACCCGCCATGTTCCACGCTGGATGCTAAAAGGTTGTGAAATATGGGTGCCGACTCGAGCTGAGAGAAGAGCCACGACGCATCAGTGATACTGGTGAAAGCAGAGCGTGGCCACGAGGGAAATTCGATCGAGTACTATCTGCTTCAGTACTACAACTATAGTTCCAAACCGGTTCAATATGCATCGAGTACAACATAGACATTACACAACATATCTGAAACCATTAACGGGCACTTTAAGTGAAATTAGTTGAAATATGAGCATCGAGTAATACACTGAAGCCCCAAGAAACTGCTATAGGAATGCGTATTCAAATAGAGAGAGATGCAAACAGGCAGAATACGGCGCTACGTTCGGCAACTCCTACAAAAGACAAGTGGCTGACTCTGAGCACTATGGGACTTAACTTCTGAGGTCATCAGTCCCCTAGAACTTAGAACTACTTAAACCTAACTAACCTAAGGACATCACACACATCCATGCCCGAGGCAGGATTCGAACCTGCGACCGTAGCGGTCTCGCGGTTCCAGACTGTAGCGCCTTTAACCGCTTAGCCACTCCAGCCGGCCAAGACAACAAGAGTCTGGCGTAATTGTCAGATCGGCTACAATGGCAGGTTATTAAGATATACGTAAGTCTGAACTTGGTAGTCGGCGCACGAGCGATGAGACACAGCATCTCAGAAGTGCGGATTCCCCCGTACTACCATTTCACGAGTGTACCTTGAATATCAAGAAACCGCTGCGGCTGGAAAAAGATCCTGCCAGAACGGAATAAACGACGACTGAAGAGAATAGTTCAATGTGACAGAAGTGCATCCCTTCCGCAAAAAGCTGTAGATTTCAATTCTGAGCCATAAAGTGTCAGTGTACGAACCCTTCAACGAAACATCATCGATACGGGCTTTCGGAGCCGAAGGCCTACTCGTATGCCCTTGATGACTGCATGACACAAAGCTTTACGTCTCGTATTATCCCATCAACATCGACATTCGAATGTTGATGACCGGAAATATGTTTCCTAGTCGGACGAGTCTCGTATCAATTTGTATCGAGTGGATGGAGCATCCTGTCTGATCACCAGCGTCCATACATGTCCATTGTGCATCCCGACGGAGTTAGGAAATTCCTGAAGGACAATGCGGCCACCCCACTAGTCCATAATTGCTACAGAGTGGTTCCAAGAACACTCTTCTAAGTTAAAAACTCTTGCGCTTCCCACCAAACTCCCTAGACGTGAACATTACTGAGAATATTTGGGATGCCTTGCAATGTGCTGTTCAGAAGAGATCTCTACCCCTTCGTCCTCTAACGGATTTATTGACAGCCCTGCAGGATTCATGGAGTCAGTTCCTTCCAACACTACTTCAGACCTTCGTCGAGTCTATGCCACGGCGTGTTGCGCACTTCTGCCCGCTCGTGAGCGCCCTGCGTGATATAATGCAGGTGTACCAGTTTTTTCGGCTGTTCAGTGTATGTAGTACGTTTCAGTACAGAGTGGCGACACATTTTCAAAATGTTTGAAATAATGTCACAAGACTAAAACGCCGGATGCAGAAAGAATCTGTAGAGGACTAAATCAGATGGAAAAAGGTTTTCTTCGACAAAAATCTCTTCTAGTAACGGGCATTAAGATGCAGCAGATAAAAGCGTCCCTGGATTTGTAGATCTGTAGCTCAGAATTGTATCGAAGCGCAATGTTCAGCCACCGAAATTTAAAAAGACGAAACCGATTTGTTGGAAAAATTTTAAAAGTAACGCTATCCAAAAATTTTAAAAAGTATATAGATACGTTACCAAACTCAATTGGGGCCTATATAAGTCTATGGGAAACACCAGAAGACGGGAAAGCTTAGTAGTACGTATCCTATAACATACTGGAATAGTTAACCAGGGGCTGATAAGAGCAGTACGGAGGAAAAGATGAGGAAAAGAGGTAGGGGCAAACCAAGGCTAAATTACGGTGAAATATTGGGTGGAATAGTTATGAACAGATGAAGTTACTGGTACAAAATTAAGAGAGATGTAAAACAGCGCCAACCGGGGAAAAGACAGCAGAATTAGGTGGAAAGGGCTGATTTTGTTATCTAAATCGCCGGCCGGGCTGGCCGAGCGGTTCTAGGCGCTACGGTCTGCAACTCAGCGACCGCTACGGTCGCAGGTTCGAATCCTGCCTCGGGCATAGATGTGTGTGATGTCCTTAGGTTAGTTAGCTTTAAGTAGTTCTACGTTCTAGGCTACTGATGACCTCAGAAGTTAAGTCCCATAGTGAGGAATTTGAATCATTTGTTATCTAAATCGACATGAAAATAATCATTCCTCTTATTTAACATACTACTTCCCGTCTAAGGTGCGAGTACGCATCACAACATAAATGCTAAGAGTATGTAGAATAACGTTGCAGAAAGCTCGCGAAGCTTTTCAATAAGCTATAATTTTCTCCACTTCTTGCAGTATAGCAGTACTGTACTGGATACATATTCTTGAGCTACGCGGACTTTACCAGTTTTTGTTATGTTTGTTTTCATTTATATACACTTCCTCACACAAAAGTGAAGCACCTAGAAGACATGATTGGATGTCAACATAATTGCATACATACACACAGCATCGTCGCGTACATAAATGGTCGGAATTTTGCGTTCTCTTTGACAGGTACGACGGCCACCAAAGTCAATTTCTGTTGTTACCCAGACTGGTATGATGTATCAGTGTCAGTGTTAACTAATAATGGTGAAGGATGCGGTGATAAGGACTGCTCATATGGGACAGAGTTATCAGCTCCTGACAAGTCTTCCAACGGGTCTCCTTTCGACCGGTATCCAGACTTGTGAGGAATTCAGATGTGACAGTGGCCTGATATCGGATTGCACGGTAACATGAGAGCAGGCTCGACCAAATCTGACCACTAATCACATCGGACTCCTTCACAAATGCGCCTGTCATCCGGGAATAAGGAAATGACTCGCCGCAACGGTCTGTGTCATCCCGCACCATAGTCTTTGATTAGCAGCAGCTGTACAAGGGAATTACCATCACATGCACAAACCATTATCGGCGGGTATGGGGGAACCTCTCTTTCAATGTTTTGGACAGGGTAGCTGTGTTAACACCCATCGTGGTGTGGGGAGACATTGGGTATGGCATCGGGTCGCAGTTAGTCGGGACTGAGGAATCTCTGATGGCAAAATGTTGTGTCATCGACATCCTGCGCCTTCTTGTGTTACCTCTCAGGCGATAGTATTGGGTACAATTGGAAAGCTTAATTCGATCGGTCTTTTTACATTCATATTTCGTAAATAATTCTACTGTATTCTACTTCACATAGACATGGTGTAACATTATAAATTCTAATGTGCGTTAACGAAGTGATAAAGGTTATACACGATGATTTCATCACCTCTTTTTAAGATATTGTAATTTAACCAAGAGCTGGCTCTTTCAGTTGCTTCTTTGGGTAAGCGTTAAAATTGAGGTGTGCTGAGGATACAGGATCAGAGAGACAGAAGGGTGGTACGCCAGGAACGACCAACTGTAGGACAAGGGAACATGTCCTTTGCTGAACTGCTAGCGACGGTATCGACTCCCTGGTGTCACACTGTCCTGTGGAAAGTCACCTGGGCTAGCTAGCGTCGTACTACCAGCCAGCCTACTGTGCAGGGAAAAGAAAGGACCAAAAGAGCTCTGCTATGTTACAGGTGCAAAACATACAACAGAGTTCACGGAGAGTTTCGAGTGTAGTTCTTTTAAGCTCTTCCCAGGATCTGTGATGCGAGGCTGGATGCTGCTAGAGACGGCACTGACATGAAATTCATGTGCCGTCAGGAGGACGTAATGTGTAATGTGAAGTTTTTAGCAAAAGTGGAGAGGAAATCGAGATTATTTTTTTTTACTTCTCGCCTGTCCTGCGGGAGATTTTGTTATAAGAAAATAATTACACCACTGATAGACCAGTATAAATTTAATGGGGTAGGACCTCAAACGGACCGACTTGGAGCAGGAGGGGCATTACAGGACATTTTAATTTCCACTGTCTATACTTTTACAAATAAATTCATAAACTTTGACAGCGTGACCAGGAAGGATTCAGGATTCATGCTCATAGGAGATGAAGTTCAGAAACATAACAAAATAAATTTGTTTCACATGCGAAATTTCATCATTTTTTCACGTAGTATTGGCTGCGTTTGTTGCTATAGGTACCCGTTTCTTCATAAGTAAGAGAGATTCTTCGACGAACTTTGCACAGCATACAAAACATACTTCCAGGTTTATGAAACTTCAGAATTGTCTAAATCTATTAAAAACTGTAGCAAAAATTGAGATAATTAACTATAAAATTACAGTTTTTTGTAAATATGAAGTTTAAAATTTAACAGCTCATTCATTTCTTCATGAATTAAATAAATTTTAGTTTCATACACCTGAAAGTACAGTGCAAAATTTATCGAAGAATCTCTCTTACTTGTGAAGAAAAGAGTACCTCTGGCAAAAAATGCAGCCAATAGTAAATGAAAAAATGATGAGATTCACATGTAAAAAACGTTAATTTTGTTACGTTCTTGAATTTCCACTATTATGAGTGTGAATCCTGAATCCTTCCTGGTCAGCATGCTGACAAAGTTTTATGAATTTATTTTTAAAAATATGTTGTTGTTGTTGTTGTTGTGGTCTTCAGTCCCGAGACTGGTTTGATGCAGCTCTCCATGCTACTCTATCCTGTGCAAGCTTCTTCATCTCCCAGTATCTACTGCAACCTACATCCTTCTCAATCTGCTTAGTGTATTCATCTCTTGGTCTCCCTCTACGAATTTTACCCTCCACACTGCCCTCCAATGCTAAATTTGTGATCCCTTGATGCCTCAAAACATGTCCTACCAACCGATCCCTTCTTCTAGTCAAGTTGTGCCACAAACTTCTCTTCTCTCCAATCCCATTCAATACCTCCTCATTAGTTACGTGATCTACCCACCTTATCTTCAGCATTCTTCTGTAGCACCACAATTCGAAAATATATAAATTAAAAATATAGACAGTGGAAATTAAAATGTCCTGTGGTGGCTCTCCTGCTCCAAGTCGGCCCCTTTGACGTTCTACCCCCATAAGAGGACTCGATGATGAGATTCTTGGTGGAATTAAGCAAGCAATCGGTTCAGGACTTCGCCTCGCACCTCGGCTCAGAGTGCATCGGTACTCGGCAGGCTTTGGTGTCAACTGGAACAGCAGATTCCATTGTCTAGGTGGCGTCCAACGTTCGAGTCCTGAGCAGAGATGTTCTATCGACGTACTTGTTGACAGCCACACAATGTCATCGATAGTGGTGAGCACAGCTTGCAGCTTCAGCATGTTGTTACCATCCCAAACTAGACATTCAGAATCGTGTGCAGATTAACCTCCCACGTTCGTCAGTACTTTCTCAGTTGCACGGTGTCTGGTCAGATAAACAATCACTGTGACAGATGTGTAGGCAGATAAAGTTAAATTTCACAAACTCAGATATGGGATTAAGAGCTAACTGTGACCTCTACCAAGTGACTCTTCCAACAGATAGTTCACTTATCTACTTCTCATCGTTAATTTTCTATGCTTATAATTTTCGTGATTTAATCACATATTTAGATGCTTCTTCATTCTCAAACCTTTTTGTAAGAAACTTAAGAATTGGCATAAATCACGTCTTTGATACGGGTAGGTGTTGCCTTCCTGATCATATTTAATATTTTTCAATGATGAAAATGTGTTGCCAAGTTTCAGCTTCACTGGTAGGACTACGATCTTACGTAGCGTTAATCATTATGCTGCGTACATTTGTTCCAGTATTGGATGATTAGGATATGTCTGCATCATGATTAGTTCTGATTCAGTTAGCTTTGTTCGCACGCACGTGGGGTTTCGAACCATTAGTTAATGGCACGCACCTGCGTGAGGTTAACCTACTGCCGTGGCCAAGAAGGTCCCTAATATGTCTCCGATAGAACATGTGTAGGACCAGCTCGGACGTAAATTGCGTCTCATTGCCAGCCCCCAGAGATCACAGAACACTTGTGGGCCGGCTTGTCTCAAGAGATGATACAACAGCTTCATAAGACTCTTCCCAGTCGAATCAGAGCATGCATCCTGGCCAGAGGGGGTGCAACGACATATTGATAAATGGCAATTGCTCTGTAAATTTGACTAGCTTTTTTAATCACTGAAATAGTATCACATAGCCTCTCAACCTGTGAAGTTTTTTTTTCGTTTCCTCCTTCCCTTCTGGGTGACTCACTTATTTTTCTCGCAGTAACACGTATTTGATACGTAACAATGTTTCATGGTCATTCATAGCATCTCGGTAAGAACAATAGTTGTAAAAATAAGCTCACCAGCTTGTAAGATAGACATGCCTTGTCAGTGACAATAGGTTTCCTATCCGATAGGAATTCTGCTGTCACTAAATGCAAGTCCATCTCAATACTTCCCACCCAGCATTGCAAACGGAACTGTATGCAATTGACATTGGGAGTCGAGTAACTAGCAAAAAGCTTATGCTGACCGTAGCACGCAAAGCTGCGCTAATGCAAATTGTCGAAACACAGGAAGCTGTCAGTGACTGATTGTGGGTGTGTAATGTGGCCCTGCGGATCATGATTTTGCCCCTCTCAAAATGATGCACGCCGTCGACTACAGAGAGGGTCCATTGAGACATTCATAGCGTAGTTTATGGAGGGTGTCGTTCAGTCCTTGAGTGCTCCTGCCGTAATATAGGTGGGTTTTTCATAAACTGACTGTTCCAGTGCTGCCTTTACGACGGGTGTGCTGCGGACACTTCCGTCTACCAAGACGACAATAATGTGTTTATGGTTCGACGAACACTTAGCACTAACGCACCTTGAATGCCTCCCTACATCGCAAAATTTAATTGCACAGGATATATCTTAAAATGTTTGCACAGCAGATGAAACTGCAACCAACGTCGCCACGATTTATACGCCCATTCTGTTTATATTTGTGATGTTCACCGTGGCCTAGTGGTAACGTATATGATTGATAATTAATCAGATATAGCCACTGTTTAACTTCTGAATAAAAATCAGCAATGGTGGCAGGTTTTCAGCGAAAGGAGTTCCGTCGCTCTGCAAAATGTTATGAACGTACTACGGTAGAAGAAACAGTAATGATTAAGAACATGAAAATGCGGAAGGCAATATAAATAACTAAATTAAACACATTGGACTTGTGGCGCGTTTCATGATGATCTCTTTATAGGCAAAAATACCGGAATTGTCTCCCTTTCGAAGGTCTGGAAGCGGCCTACCAAGGTGGAGGTGACCATGAGAAAAAGACTGAATAACCAAATTTTTGTGTGTCGTAGTAAGCCTAGATTTACTTCAGGGCGTGGGCTACCGGGAACTACAACACACACGATATCAGTTAACTTTAGTAAAAACCTTTAACATCGATTACTTACATTAGATGCAATCCATGTCCAATTGAACAAAAATATGTAGTTTTTACTGTTGCAGAGTACCAGAATAAACGTGTGAGTTAACGAGGATTTCGCTGTCATTTAAGTATGGCCGAAAGAGTCAGCCCTCAGGAATTGTGAAACGAACCCTGTCCGGGTGCCACAAAGGGCGCAGAGTCAACACGAGATGGGGAAACTCACAGGCGTCTATTGTCTATTAAGGCCTAGGCGCTGTAGTGTGCGAGTGAGTTAGACGAGAACCTACGTCATAGGGAAACCCAGAAGATGGCTTTTGTGGCCAAGGAGACGTAACAGTGATAAATATGGCGGACGCAAGATCGCCCATGAAGGAAAACATTTATGGAAAATTTTAATTATATAGTAATTCAGGGAATGAAGTCACAGTAATTTTAATCTGCCATCCCCCATTAATTTTCATAGTGATCCCAATAAAACTTAATATTGATCATATCTATAATAGTTTAGGATTTACTGCCGAAGTGAATTTAACAAGTTTTGTAACAAAGACCTGAAGGCTAAGATCTGAACGCTTCAGTCGATCCTGAAGATCGATATTTCATACGG
The DNA here is from genome assembly GCF_023864275.1 of Schistocerca cancellata. Lineage (NCBI taxonomy): Eukaryota > Metazoa > Arthropoda > Insecta > Orthoptera > Acrididae > Schistocerca > Schistocerca cancellata. The sequence continues at coordinate 446,771,490 of NC_064631.1, forward strand.
AAGCGCATTATTAAGATGACAAACTTTGTAAATGTCAACTCTGTAACTTTATTTGTTTAAAAGATATAGTAAATTTAAATTATCAGTATTTACAGTTTAGCATCAGATCATCATTTCCTCCACACAAAACACATTGAACGATGACAGCATGACACCTTATTCAATCATTACGTAATAGAATATTTATTGTAAAGTTTAGTGTATAATACTTACTTTTGTTGTTTATTTATTTATCAGAAATCACATTGTCGTGGCTGGCCTCGGTGGCTGAGTGGTTCTAGGCCCTTCAGTCAGGAACCGCGTGACTGCTTCGGTCGCAGGTTCGAATCCTGCCTCGAGTATGGATGTGTATGATGTCCTTAGGTTAGTTAGGTTTAAGTAGTCCTAAGTTCTAGGGGACTGATGACCTCCGATGTTAAGTCCCATAGTGCTCAGAGCCATCTGAGCCATCACATTGTTGCAAGGCTACTGGTCGTGACATTCAATGTTAAGAAGGAAATTGTATTTGTTTTATGCAGAAGAATTTTACGTTTATTGTGTAACGGATATTATTGTTACGTTCTAACAAGCACTCCTGGAAGAAAGGATATGGCTTAGCCACAGCCACATCCCCGAGACTGTGGCTAAGCCATGTCTCCGCAATATCCTTTCTTCCAGGCGTACTAGTTCTGCAATTTTCGCAGGAGAGCTTCTGTGAAGTCTGGAAGGTAGGAGACGAGGTACTGGCAGAACTGAAGCTGTGAGGACGAGTTGTGAGTCGTGCTTGGGTAGCTCAGATGGTAGAGCACTTGCCCGTGAAAGGCTGAGGTCCAGAGTTCGAGTCTCGGTATGGCACACAGTTTTCATCTGCCAGGAAGTTTCATATCAGCGCACCCTCCGCTGCAGAGTGAAAACTTCATTCAATGTTGAGAATGTCTTATACACTCAAAGCTTAGCTCATTTATTGCAATGTACCTTATGGAATGAATCTTTGGCAACTGAATATGTCCAAACAAAGTTCGAACAATTATCACCATTAAAATGAACAGTAAAATGGGAACTCATTACAATTAATTTTTACTATTTTAGTACCACAGTCTCGCTGTTCCATCACTCTAATTCCTATAATATATTAAAATAACCGTTAGAAATTTTATGATGCAGTTTCTTTAATGTCACCAAATCCAAACTACTGCCAGATGCATTCAAACATCCCATCCTTCTTGTTTTAATATTTTATTTGGGTAACTCTACTCGTAGATGATATTTTAGTTCTGCTGCTATTAGTGAGGTTCCAATAATATGCTGATTGCTTCACTGACGTCATGTAACTGAACCTCTTGTGTGCTCTCTGACGCACTGTTACCACCCTTCACAGAGCAGTTCGCATTACCATTTAATGAACAACGTGGCGTATTTGATTGGCAACAGATTGATTTTTACTCAGTGAACACATGAGTGTAATCTACCATAATGTTATCCTACTAGTATTGTGTGTGTGTGTGTGTGTGTGTGTGTGTGTGAGAGAGAGAGAGAGAGAGAGAGAGAGAGAGAGAGAGAGAGAGACAGACAGACAGAGAGTTAGTTTCTTGGTTCTCTTTTTCTTTTGCAGACTATTATCCAGGAGGAATGATATTAAGAGATATTTAAAACTTGCTTTGTTACCTTTCAGATATTTTATGTTAGTTGGCAAATGATCAAAAATTTTTGTTGTTGCGTATTGAACTTTTTTCTCAGCCACTGACAGGTTTAATAATGGATAATAAAGGTCATTTTCGATATTGTAGGTATGTACACTATTCAAATTGTGATTCATTATTCATGATGAATTTAATTACGTATATTGTGACGATGGAGGTAAAATGCTTATTTTCTTTAAGAGGTGCCTACATCACGTTCGTGTGTGAACACACATACTATGAAGTGACAAAAATAATGGAATGCCTCCTAATATCTCGTTAGACCTCCTTTTACCCGCCGAAGTGCTGCAACTCAACGTGGACGTGAACTCAACAAGTCGTCGAAAGTTCCCTGCAGAAATATTGAGCAGGCTGCCTCTGTAGTCTATCATAATTGCGAAAGCGTTGCCTGTTTATGATTTAGTACAATGTACTGCCATCTCGTATATGTCCCATAAAAGCTCGGTGGTATTCATGTCGGGCGTTCTGGTGGCCAAATCATTCGCTGGAATTGTCCAGAATGTTCTTCAAACTAATTGACAACAATAGTCGCCCAGTGACTTGACGTAGTTGTGTGGGAAAACGAAGTCCATGAATAGCTGCAAATGATCTCCAAGTAGTCTAACGTAACCATTTCCTGTCAATGATAAGTTCATTTGGACCATAGGACCCGTTTCATTCCATGTAATCACAGCCCACAATGTTATGGAGCGACTACCAGCTTCCACACTTGGGTCCATGGCTTCGTGGGGTCTGTGCCACACTCCAACCCTACCATCAGTTCTCACAAACTGAAATCGGAACTCATCTAACCAGCTCGCGGTTTTCCAGTCGGCCAGAGTTCAACCGATACAGTCACGAGACCAGGAGAGGCGCTGCAGGCGATGTCATCCTGTTAGCAGAGGCACTCGCGTCGGTCGTCTGCAGCCATAGCCCATTAACGACAAATTTTGCCGCGCTGTCCTAACGGATACGTTCGTCGTAAGTCGCACATTGATTTCTGCGGTTATATCACACAGATATGCTTATCTGTTAACACTGAAAGCTCTACGCACACGCCACTGTTTTCGGTCATTAAGTGAAGGCCGTTGGCGACCCGTGATGTTCGTAGTGAGAGGTAAGGTCTGAATTTTAGTTTTCTCGATACAATCTTGACACTGTGGATCTCGAAACATTGAAATTTCTAGCTATTTTCGAAATGGAATGCCCTCGCCTCTAGCTCCAACTCCATTCCGCGTTCAGAGTCTTAATTTTCATCGTACAGCTGTAATCACGTCGGACACCTTTTAACAAGAATCACCTGAGTATAAATGAGAGTTCCGCTAATGCACTGCCCTTTTGTATCTTGTGTACCCGATACTACCGCCATTTGTATGTGTGCATACCGCTATCCCATGACCTCAGAGTATTACTTTTACTGTTGGTTTCTGGGCAGTCAGTACTTTCCTGCTAAGTGCTGAGTTACTCCAAAAAATAATTCCGTTTGTACGAAGCCACGAAAAATATGTCGGGAAGTTGATTCGCTTGTTTGCAGAGATTAGCAGTTGTAGGAAGAACAAAAGTAGCTGAACTAAATGTTTTGAGAAGATCAGTAATTTGTTTCTTCCAGCTCAAATTTTCATCAACAAGTATGCCCAAGAATCTTGACTGTTCTATTCTCTTTACTGTCTTCTGTTCATGTGCTACATCAGTTGCTGTTATGACAATGTATTTTACAGAACTGAATATACTGTGTATTTCACAATTTTCTTTGGAAAGTATAGCATCTATTACGGTCAGAGAGAGAGAGAGAGAGAGAGAGAGAGAGAGAGGGAGAGAGCCGAAAAGTGCTCGTAATGTTGTTGTCCAGTTCTGAAGTATGTGATTAAAATGGCTTCAAATGGCTCTGAGCACTATGGAACTTAACTTCTGACATCATCAGTCCCCTAGAAGTTAGAACTGCTTAAACCAAAATTAACCTAAGTACATCACAAACATCCATGCCCGAGTCGGGATTCGAACCTGCGACCACAGCCGTCACACTGTTCCAGACTGTAGCGCCCAGAACCGCTCGGCCACTCCTGCTGGCGTATGTGATTAAAGCTCACACATGATTCATGATATTTGATTTTACGTTCCACACACAAACAGATTTCATAGGGTAAGTGATTTGCAAAAGAAACTCGTCACTAGATCCCAAGATTCCATAGCACGTTTCATCTCGGCCCTGACACCCGTCGTCTGTTATTACTAAATAAATGTTGGTTGCAGAGTACGAGGTGGCAACTGATGAATAAATTATTATATTTCTGTAGATCATTATAATATTATATTAAAAGTAGTTTAGTTTCAAATTATTGTTACACATGTAACTATAGAATTCATCTGCGATATATATATATATATATATATGTGTGTGTGTGTGTGTGTGTGTGTGTGTGTGTGTGTGTGTGTGTGTCAGTTATATGGACTGTTGTAGGGTGGCGACAGTCTGGCATTAGTTGCTTACCGTGCTGCAATTTGTACAAAATTATAACTGTCCCCTGACAACAGAGTATAAAACGTGGAACGGATTTTACTTGCAGTTATTGCTTCAGTCTCAACCTTTTGCATGTCGCCTGAGAGAATTGCAAGACTGGTGGCGACTCATTAGTTTCACCGTATGATGATATGGTTTTGCAGGTTAGTACTGTTAATCACAGGCCGAAAACAGATGCATACGGTCTGAGTTCGCAAATCTGACCAGTTCCTAAGTCACTAGGTGCTCTCAGTAATTCTCATGAGAACTACTTTATGTTAACGTTCCATGCAGTCGTACCGTTATCTCCCTACAATACCTTCCGCCGCAGACTCAGCGTCGATCTGCCTTTCCGCTTTCCACGCGCTGCATGGGTCATGTCAATGACCTGCTAACCTGTCTGCGTTGTGTCAGGCTATAACACAAAAACACTAGTGAATTGATCTACAATCACACTCACAAGCGGATCTCTTCTCTCATATGAACGGTATCTTTCACCAGATAATTAGTAGCGGAGGCAGAATTCTCTGAATACTGTGCCTTTGGAAATGAAATGAGCGTTTGGCGTAATTTGCCGGGAGGCACCTTACGGGGCAGGTCCGAACGCCTTGGTGCAGGTTTTATAACTTTCGACGCCACATTGGACGACCTGCGCGCCGGATGGGGATGAAATGATGATGAAGACAACACAACACCCAGTCCCTGAGCGGAGAAAATCCCCGACACAGCCGGGAATTGAACCCGGGCCCGTTTGACGGCAATCCGTCACGCTGACCACTCAGCTATCGGGGCGGACTACTGTGCCTTTAAGTTTACCAAATAGGACATCACGGGTGAACGAATGGAAAGGAGAGACACAGCGCGTAGCGTCGACATTTGCACTATTTTCAGCGCAGTATAGATACAAAACTATGACGTCGTGCTGAAAAGTATTTCCACCGATTTTTTTAATGTCAAATCTCTTAAAGCTTTTTAAATAAAAGGAACGTTATTAACATTCCACATATTTATTATTCATGTCTACATACAGTATTTACTTCTCAACATAGTCACCCTGACGACGACCACATCTCCGCCAACGAGAGAACAATTTGTTGATACTGCCACTCTAGACTATTTGACGTTGTTGACGCAGTCACGACCACACAACTCCTAGAACAGCTTCATCACATAAAACCGAAATCCTCCTAGCTGATCTTTAAGTTCTGGAAACAGACATAATCGGTTGTGGCCAAGTCTGGACCGTGCAGAGGATGATCGATGACAGTGAACCCTAGGCATCGGGTTGTCACAGATGTAGTGCTCCCGCGTGGCTTGGATTTGTCATGCTGAAGCAGAGGGAGCTCCATGTGTAGACTAACTTTTCGAATTTGGAACTCGATTGCAGAACACTGTTTCTCACACCGGGAAAGTTTATGTGGAATCAGCGGTGACTTGTTGAAAACGTAAGACGGACTGGGATGCGGAACCGATATCTGCTTCTTACCAGGCAGCTGCGTTAACTACTGGTCCGTTCGGACACAGAGTTTATCGCAACTCTGGAACGCCTCTCGGCCGACCCACATTCCCACCCAGCACCATCTGTCCGCAGTCCCCGTGCATGTCCTCCAGGCTTGCTAATTTGAAATTCCCGCAGGAGGCTGAACGTAATTGTGCTGCCTCACAGAAGGTGGTGGATTCATTTCCCATCAAAGCCAATACATTATTTGACTGCGTGGTCATGACCGCAAGAACAGACACCAGAAGTGTGTAGATTCGCAATAAAGGCAATGAGAAATCGCTAATCACCGTGATGTCGTGTACGTTTGCATATGGAACAAAGCTGCGACCCTACATCATCCTCAGACGTGAGACTACGCCAAAGTAGAACCTGTCACCTGATGTCGTACTTCGCTGCACAGTAAAAGGGATGGGTGACCAATGAGTTGATTATCTACATGTATATCTACATGGTTACTCTGCAATTCACACTTAAGTGCCTGGCAGAGGGTTCATCGAACCATCTTCATACCACTCTCTACCATTCCATTCTCGAATGGCGAGTGGGAAAAAGGAACACCTAATTCTTTCCGTTCGAGCTCTGATTTCTCTTATTTTATTATGATGATGAATTCTCCCTACGTAGTGAGTGTCAACAAAATATTTTCGCGTTCGGAAGAGAAAGTTGATGACTGAAGTTTCGTAAATAGATCTCGCCGCAAAGAAAACCGCCTTTGTTTCAGTGACTGCCACCCCAACTCGCGTATCAGTGATATTCTCACATTTATTGCACGATAACACGAAACGGGCTGCCCCTCTTTCACTCTTTCGATGTCCTCCGTCAATCCGGGTGGAGAAATGTAGGGTCCCCCTGAATAGGTCAGGCGTGCACTACACGCCGGAAGCGGCTACAAGGGTAGCGGAGTACGTGTGGAGCGCACATGGGGGTTTTTTAGGTTAGAGAATCCCCTCCCTAGGCCCGACAAGACGCCTCCTGAGACGCGGCAAGATAGGAGTAGGCAAAATGCAACAGGGAATAACAATATTAATGTGCTAATAGTAAACTGCAGGAGCGTCTATAGAAAGGTCCCAGAACTGCTCTCATTAATAAACGATCACAACGCCCATATAGTACTAGGGACAGAAAGTTGGCTGAAACCAGACGTAAACAGTAACGAAATCCTAAACTCAGATTGGAATGTATACCGCAGAGACAGGCTGAACAGTGAAGGGGGAGGCGTGTTTATAGCGGTAAGAAGTGCAATAGTATCGAAGGAAATTGACGGAGATCCGAAATGTGAAATGATTTGGGTGAAGGTCGCGGTTAAAGCAGGCTCAGACATGGTAATTGGATGTCTCTATAGGCCCCCTGGCTCAGCAGCTGTTGTGGCTGAGCACCTGAAGGATAATTTGGAAAATATTTCGAGTAGATTTCCCCACCATGTTATAGTTCTGGGTGGAGATTTTAATTTGCCGGATATAGACTGGGAGACTCAGACGTTCATAACGGGTGGCAGGGACAAAGAATCCAGTGAAATTTTTTTAAGTGCTTTATCTGAAAACTACCTTGAGCAGTTAAACAGAGAACCGACTCGTGGCGATAACATATTAGACCTTCTGGTGACAAACAGACCCGAACTATTTGAAAAAGTTAACGCAGAACAGGGAATCAGCGATCATAAAGCGGTTACGGCATCGATGATTTCAGCCGTAAATAGGAATATTAAAAAGGGTAGGAAGATTTTTCTGTTTAGAAAAAGTGACAAAAAGCAGATTTCAGAGTACCTGTTGGCTCAACACAAAAGTTTTGTCTCAAGTACTGATAGTGTTGAGGATCAGTGGACAAAGTTCAAAACCATCGTACAATATGCGTTAGATGAGTATGTGCCAAGCAAGATCGTGAGAGATGGAAAAGAGCCACCGTGGTTCAACAACCGAGTTAGAAAACTGCTGCGGAAGCAAGGGGAACTTCACAGCAAACATAAACATAGCCAAAGCCTTGCAGACAAACAAAAATTACGCGAAGCGAAATGTAGTGTGAAGAGAGCTATGCGAGAGGCGTTCAATGAATTCGAAAGTAAAGTTCTATGTACTGACTTGGCAGAAAATCCTAAGAAATTTTGGTCTTATGTCAAAGCGGTAGGTGGATCAAAACAAAATGTCCAGACACTCTGTGACCAAAATGGTACTGAAGCAGAGGATGACAGACTAAAGGCCGAAATACTAAATGTCTTTTTCCAAAGTTGTTTCACAGAGGAAGATTCCACTGTAGTTCTTTCTCTAGATTGTCGCACAGATGACAAAATGGTAGATATCGAAATAGACGACAGAGGGATAGAGAAACAATTAAAATCGCTCAAAAGAGGAAAGGCCTCTGGACCTGATGGGATACCAGTTCAATTTTACACAGAGTACGTGAAGGAACTTGCCCCCTTCTTGCAGCGGTGTACCGTAAGTCTCTAGAACAGCGTAGCGTTCCAAAGGATTGGAAAGGGGCACAGGTCATCCCCGTTTTCAAGAAGGGACGTCGAACAGATGAGCAGAGCTATAGACCTATATCTCTAACGTCGATCACTTGCAGAATTTTGGAACACGTATTGTGTTCGAGTATAATGACTTTTCTGGAGACTAGAAATCTACTCTGTAGGAATCAGCATGGGTTTCGAAAAAGACGGTCATGTGAAACCCAGCTCGCGCTATTCGTCCAAGAGACTCAGAGGGCCATAGACACGGGTTCACAGGTAGATGCCGTGTTTCTTGACTTCCGCAAGGCGTTCGATACAGTTCCCCACAGTCGTTTATTGAACAAAGTAAGAGCATATGGACTATCAGACCAATTGTGTGATTGGATTGAGGAGTTCCTAGATAACAGGACGCAGCATGTTATTCTCAATGGAGAGAAGTCTTCCGAAGTAAGAGTAATTTCAGGTGTGCCGCAGGGGAGTGTCATAGGACCGTTGCTATTCACAATATACATAAATGACCTGGTGGATGACATCGGAAGTTCACTGAGGCTTTTTGCAGATGATGCTGTGGTGTATCGAGAGGTTGTAACAATGGAAAATTGTACTGAAATGCAGGAGGATCTGCAGCGAATTGACGCATGGTGCAGGGAATGGCAACTGAATCTCAATGTAGACAAGTGTAATGTGCTGCGAATACACAGAAAGATAGATCCTTTATCATTTAGCTACAAAATAGCAGGTCAGCAACTGGAAGCAGTTAATACCATAAATTATCTGGGAGTACGCATTAGGAGTGATTTAAAATGGAATGATCATGTAATGTTGATTGTCGGTAAAGCAGATGCCAGACTGAGATTCATTGGAAGAATCCTAAGGAAATGCAATCCGAAAACGAAGGAAGTAGGTTACAGTACGCTTGTTCGCCCACTGCTTGAATACTGCTCAGCAGTGTGGGATCCGTACCAGATAGGGTTGATACAAGATATATAGAAGATCCAACGGAGAGCAGCGCGCTTCGTTACAGGATCATTTAGTAATCGCGAAAGCGTTACGGAGATGATAGATAAACTCCAGTGGAAGACTCTGCAGGAGAGACGCTCAGTAGCTCGGTACGGGCTTTTGTCAAAGTTTCGAGAACATACCTTCACCGAAGAGTCAAGCAGTATATTGCTCCCTCCTACGTATATGTCGCGAAGAGACCATGAAGATAAAATCAGAGAGATTAGAGCCCACACAGAGGCATACCGACAATCCTTCTTTCCACGAACAATACGAGACTGGAATAGAAGGGAGAACCGATAGAGGTACTGAAGGTACCCTCCGCCACACACCGTCAGGTGGCTTGCGGAGTATGGATGTAGATGTAGATGTAGATGTAGAATCCTACCTAGTAAGGATCCCACACCGCGCAGCAATAGTCCAGCATAGGACGGACAAGTGCAATTTAGGCTGTCTCTTTAGTGGGTTTGTCGCATCTTCTAAGTGTTCTGTCAACAAATCGCAGTCTTTGCTTCGCCTTCCCCACAATATTATCTATGTTGCCTTTCCAATTTAAGTTGCTCGTAATTGTAATTCCTAGGTTGGGTTTGGGTTCTTTGGGGAAGGAGACCAGACAGCGAGGTCATCGGTCTCATCGGATTAGGGATGGACGGGGAAGGAAGTCGGCCGTGCCCTTTCAAAGGAACCATCCCGGCATTTGCCCGGAGCGATTTAGGGAAATCACGGAAAACCAAAATCAGGATGGCCGAACGCGGGATTGAACCGTCGTCCTCCCGAATGCGAGAATTCCTACGTATTTAGTCGAATTGACAGCCCTTCCTTAGATTTGTGCGATTTATCGTATACCCAAAATTTATCGGATTTGTATTAGTACCCATGTGGGTGACCTCGCACTTATCTTTGTTTAGTGCCAATTGCCACTTTTCGCACCATACAGAAATTCTCTCTAGATCATTTAGTAACTGGAATTGATCGTCTGATGGTTTTACTAGACGGTAAATTACAGCATCATCTGCAAACAGTCTAAGTGGGCTGCTCAGATTATCACCTAGATCATTTATATAAATCAGGAACAGCAGAGGGCCTATGACACTACCTTGCGGAACGCCAGATATCACTTCTGTTCTACTCGATGATTTACTGTCTATCACTACGAACTGTGACGTCTCTGAGAGGAAATCACGAATCCAGTCACACAACTGAGATGATACTCCATATGCACGCAATGTGATTAATAGTCGCTTGTGAGGAACGGCATCAGAAGCCTTCTGGAAATCTAGGAATATAGAATCGATCTGAGATCCCTTGTCGACAGCACTCATTTCTTCATGGGAATAAAGCGCTAGTTGTGTTGCAAAAGAACGATATTTTCTGAATCCGTGTTGGTTATGTATCAATAAGTCACTTTCTTCAAGGTGATACATAATGTTCGAGTACAGTATATGCTCCAAAATCCTACTGCAGATGGAGGTCAGTGATATGGGTCTGTAATTCAATGGTTAGTCCTATTTCCCGTCTTGAATATTGGTGTGATCTGTGCTACTTTCCAGTCTTTAGGAACAGATCTTTCGTCAAGTGAGCGGTTGTATATGATTGCTAAGAAGGGCGCTATTGTGGTTGCATACTCTGAAAGGAAACTCATTGTTATACCATCTGGACCGGAAGAAGTGCCTTTCTTAAGTGATTTGAGTGGTTTCGCCATACCTAAGATCTCTACTTTTATGTCACTCGAATTCTGGAATATTTGCTTCATCTTCTTTCGTGAAGGAATTAAGGAAAACTGTATTTAGTAACTCCGCTTTAGTGGCACCATGGTCGGTAACATTTCCATCGCTATCGCCCAGTGACGGTATTGACTGTTTCTTGCCACTGATGTACTTTACATACGACCAGAATCTCTTTGGGTTTTCTACCATATTTTGAGACGATGTTTCATTGTGGAAACTATTAAAAGCATCTCGCATTGACGTTCGCGCAACATTTCGAGCCTCCATGAAACTTAGCCAGTCTTGGGGATTTTGCGTTCATCTGAATTTGGCATGCTTGTAGACTGGCTCCGTACAGTCTTGAGCAGGAGGGTAGCTGAACTTCTAGAGAATCGTGTGATGTTGATCCTTGATACTTTCAAGGAACATCCGACACCAGCAGTGAAATTAATTTAATTCCAGGACGCGTCACTTCTCAACCACAAGTGTTTGATGTGGTGCTGAATAGCCATTTCAAGACTATCTGAAGCACGTGTGTAGCAGTTAGTTACTTCGAGGTGGTCAAACCTTGACCCTTACCCGGAAGTTTATGAAGCCTTCAGTATCTCTAAATGCGGGATGCATACAGACTGCATGGATCAAATATCCAATGTATCAACTGTGAACGGTTTTAAGAAGTAGTAAGTAACAAATGTATTAGATGGGATTAAAGACGATCAGCTGTGGGAAGAAAATCAGAGATAACCAAGACAGTGGTAGTGACACAGCAGATTCTGAGAACCACGCCAGTGAGCAGCACTTACTGGCATCCGTATCTAATTAAAGGATTTTCTGCATACCTGTACTTTGGTTGCCTCCTTTAATTATCTATAATAAGATAATATACATCAAAAAAGTTTTGCATCACCTCGGTTCCAAGATTTCCGGAACATACACAGAAAATTGGAATAGAGATCAACATAAACATCATTTCTGTGCTTTTTATTGCTCATGAAAAGTTCTGTAACCCGCCTGGAAGGCGGCGCGTGGGTCTGCTCCTGAAAACTGAAAGGTATGCCGACGGTAGGAAACTAGGAGGAGCAGGTGAGATAGAACTCTCGGCTCTGCAGTGTGAAATAAAATCACTTTTACTTAACTTTTGTACAAGTAATAATTCGCCCACTGTGAAATAGAAACAATGTTGCTAGGTCGTTCCCTCGGAATGAAATGGGCTGAATCCGGGGCGATGCTCGTAGAGCTCCACAGCACCGGCTAGAGGGCGCTGTCGTCGGTGTCCCGTAGTGCCAACTTATGAACTTCCACCTACGCCGTGGCATCGTTGCTATCGATACCACAAAAAGTACACATAGCATGTTGTATCACCACACAGCGAGTCCTTTAGAGGTGGTGCTCCAGATTCCTGTACACACCTGTACCTCTAATAACCAGTAGCACGTCCTCTTGCGTTGATGTATGCCTGCATTCGTCGTTTCGTACTTTCCACAAGTTCATCAAGGCACTCTTGGTCAAGATTGGCACACTCCTCAACGGCGATTTGGCCTGGATCAAATGGTTCAAATGGCTCTGAGCACTATGGGACTTAACTTCTGAGGTCATCAGTCCCATAGAACTTAGAACTACTTAAACCTAACTAACCTAAGGACATCACACACATCCATGCCCGAGGCAGGATTCGAACCTGCGATCGTAGCGGTCACGCGGTTCCAGACTGTGGCGCCTAGAACCGCACGGCCACCCCGGCCGGCTGGGCCTGGATCCCTTGGTGGGTCACGTCGTCCATAAACAGCTCTTTTCACTCTATCCAAGTCATGTTACACAGGGCTCATGTCTGAAGAACACGCTGGCCAGTCTAGTCGATCGATGTCGTTATCCTGAAGGAAATCATTCACAAGATTTGCACGATGGGGGCGCGAATTGTCGTCCATGAAAACGAATGCCTCGCCAATATGCTGCCGTTATGGTTGCACTATCGGTCGGAGGATGGCATTCAGGTATCGTACGGCGCCATCCATGACCACCAGCGGCGTACGTCGGCCCCACATAATGCTACCTCAAAATAACAGGGAACCTTGCTGCAGTCGCTGCGATCGAACCGCGGTATTAACCGTCTAGGCATTGTTGAACTACAGACTACAGTAGCCGTGTACCTCCTTTCTGGTGGAACGACTGGAACTGATCGGCTTTCGGACCCCCTCCGTCTAACAGGCACTGCTCATGCATGGTTGTTTACATCTTTGGGCAGCTTTAATGACATCTCCGAACAGTCAAAGAGACTGTGTCTCTTATACAATATACTCAGTCGACGTCTATCTTCAGGACTTCTGGAAACCGTGGTGATGCAAAACTTTTTATATGTGTGTATTTCTAAGTTTTTAAAATAAGCCTAGTATATGTACACATGTTTCCCTGTAATCCCTTGTTGGAAAGGGGCGTTTCTTTTTGCATACGGAGACGTCTTGGATTCGGGGATGTATGGTATCTGCGTTAAATTACTTTCAGGAGGAGACACTAACTGTGTACAACTCGGGTATTTTTATAGTTGTGTTGGAATGTGTAATGTGCTGTTGAGAATGCTTCTGAAGCGGGGACAGGTAATGAGATGAGTCAGACTCCATGCTACGGGTACTTGCTCCCGTGTCACACTTTTTTCATGCGAGACCACAGCGCAGCTAACGATGCGGAAATTTATGATGACGCTCACCTGTTTGCTTTACAGCGCTGTCATAAAAGTCTTTTTGTTTTGCCGGAGAATGCGCTAGCCGTAAAAAGGTATAGAGCTCCTGTTTAAGATTCAGGCAGTAGCAAATTTACAGGGCTAGCGTGCTTGAACGTTACTGGCGGAACGCCGTGCTGTGACTCGGTTCCCCACAGGGTCATACTTTTCTCGAACCCGCAAATTCCTGCACGGTGAGACCTGCGAGCGGCCAACTCGCGCCGCTCGGACGACTAATCACGCGCCCCTGGAACAGTGCCAGCAGTGCCGGACGCCTCACTTCCGCACTTGCTGGTCCATCAGCGTCGTCAACTCGCGTGCTTTGTCGCGGGTTACGCCGCGTGCCGGCCGTGATCGCGACGTCACGGGAAATAACGCGGCACACAGCGCCCAGAGAATGGCCGGCGACCAGACCGCGCCAGTCGATAAACCACTCCCGCCGGATGCCTTACCCACCCTCCCACAGAGGGGGAGGATCTTTATGACTTCGGTCGATCGCCTCCGATTTCAACTAATCACTGTACACCGCTAATGGGCTGCGCCATTACCGGGTCCTCTTTCGGAAACGGGGAAATGTCATGTAATACCGATCTGCTTACTCCAGACTGTCACTGTTACGCAAAGTCCCTTACAGTGACCTGTTCTCTTTGTTTGTTGGCTGTCCCATCGAGAACAGCGCAATTAACTAGAAAAGGGAGGTTCATGGTTCACTCTGATTCGACAGAGTTCATCTAAAGCTAACTGTTCTAAAAGAGTCATCGTATTATATGCCTCGTGTACGGAAATCACTGAGAATATGAAGAGTATATAGAAGTCATTATTTTCTAAGTCATGAACATCTCATGGCATCGTTTTTGTCCATGGTACACTACCTGATGAGAAGTAGCCGAATGTCCTTATTTACGAAGTCGTACATACTCTGCACACCAATGTACGGTGTGTTTCGCAGGGTACCCTGTCCCACCGCTAGTCATTTCCTTTCCTGTTCCACTCGGAAACAAAGCGGGGGAAAAGCTACTGCCTATATGTCTCCATATGAGCCCTAATTTCCCGTATCTTATTCCTTTAGCCCTTACGTGAAGAAAGAATCGTTCTGCAGTCAACTTCAGATACCGGTTCTTTAAATATTCCTTGGAAAGAACGTCGCCTTCCCCCCAGGGATTCCCATTTCATTTCCCGAAGAAGTTACGTTGGCCGATGTTACTGGTAACAAATCTGAATTACTTCAGCCCGATCTGGTACGGATCCCATACCCTGGAGCAGTACTCAAGAATAGGTCGCTTTAGCGCTCTGAATGAGTGGTTGTAAGTTCCTGTGGTATCAGACTGCTGAGATCATCGGTCCCTAGGCTTACACACTACTTAATCTAACTTACGCTAAGGAGAACAAACACGCCCATGCCTGAGGGAGGACTCCAACCTCCGACTGGAGGAGCCGCATAGCTAGGCTACCCCGCACGACTTTTAGCGTTCTATATGCGGTCTCCTTTACAGACCATCCATATTTTCCTAAAATTCTTCCCATAAACTTAAGTCGACCATTCGCCTTCACTCCCACATGCCAATTCCATTGCATACTGCTTTGCAACGTTACGCCCTGATATTCAAAAGACTTGTCTGTATCAAGCAGGATAAAAATAATACCGTATCCGAATATTCCGAGTTTGTTTTTCTTACTGATCCGTGCAAACGTATCTTTCATATCTAGATGCCAGCCATCGCAACAACGCGAAATTGGCGGCTAGTTATCCTACGAGAGGAATATTCCAATATAAAATCTGGAGGGGACTACTGTATTGGCAGTAAGAATCAGAAGCAGCAGAATGGGTCGGTCTCGAGAGTTCCAACGTGGACTAGTCATTGGATATCACCTGAGGCACAGATACATGGGGCACGCTGCCCAAGTCGACTGTCTGTAATATGACTGTGAAGTGGAAACACGAAGTAAAGCTTCAGCTAAACAACAGTAGGGCAAACGACGTGTACTGACGGGCAGGGGCCGTCGAAGATTGGACGAAATCAGTGTGAGTCCCAAAGTACTACCAGTAGTTCAGCTAGCGCAATGACTATGGGTAGGGCGTTGAGAAGAATAGCGCACAATGGTCGAACAGCTTCTCATAAGGCACAATTTTCTATAGTTCATGCCAAGTGACGATTAAGATGGTGCAAGAGTGACGTCTCTGGGCAGTGAATTACTGGAAACTAGTGATATGAAGTCATGAATCGCGCTGTTCCTTGGGGCTCCCCAATGGAAGTGTTTGAGTGTGGCGAATTCCTGACGGTCATCCCCTGCCATCATGTGTTGTACGGAAGAAGTAGTGTTATAGTATGGGGTTGTGGTTATGGTGTGGTCCCCTTTTTACGTTCAAGCAAACGCTAAATTCAAAAAGATATGAACACATTTACAGAAAACGGTTCAAATGGCTCTGAGCACTATGGGACTTAACTGCTGAGGTCATCAGTCCCCTAGAAATTAGAACTACTTAAAGCTAACTAACCTAAGGACATCACACACATCCATTCCCGAGGCAGGATTCGAACCTGCGACCGCAGCGGTCGAGCGGCTCCAGACTGTAGCGCCTAGAACCGCTCGGCCACTCCGGCCAGCCGAACACATTTACAGTATTGTGTACTGCATACAGTAGACCACCAGTTCGGGAACTGTGACTGTGTTAGCATGACAGTGCATCTTGTCAGGAAGCAGCATCTGTTAGGCACCCGTCTGTGATCAATAACATTCCTGAAGTGGAATGGCCTGCCTTGACTCCAGACCTTAATCCAATGGAATGCTGTATAAGAATGCATGGTATCTGTTCTTTCGGCCATCTTGGAAAGAAGAGAGACCACGCATTCATATAATTTGATTGGCCTATCTGGGCAATGGATCCACCTTCTTCACTTCGGATGCACAAATACGTTCGACCTCCTCTGGGGATGAGAGCGAATATCGAGGAAATGGACAGGGACTGTGGATAGGTGACCTTCGATGGGAATATGGATCGGCCGTGACGAGTGCCGAGATATTCCGTGCAGCTGTGAAGAATCCGTGTCCCGGATGGCGCAACGGTTACCGCAACTGTCAAGTAAGTTCAAATGGTTCAAATGGCTCTGAGCACTATGGGACTTAACTTCTGTGGTCAGCAGTCCCCTTGAACTTAGAACTACTTAAACCTAACTAACCTAACGACATCACACACATCCAACCCGAGGCAGGATTCGAACCTGCGACCGTAGCAGTCCCGCGGTCCCGGACTGCGCGCCTAGAACCACTAGACCACCGCGGCCAGCCTGTCAAGTAAGTGGGATATTCCGGATTAGAATCCCGGTCCGGTATAGGTTTTCACTCGTCACCGCTGATTCCGCTTAACATCTCGACGCAGGCTGACAATATGATCCACTCCCTTTTCCCTTCCTTCCACTCTGAACATTCAATTTAAATCCAAAGGAACACCTTTGGGATGAGTCAGAACTTCGTTACATGCCGAAGTGTCCACTGTCACAACTTCCTCCGGTATGCGTTCTTGATGAAGAATGCGATCCTGTTCCCCCTCAAACATTTAAACATCTCATTGAAACTGCTCCAGCAGAGTTCAAGGCATCATCAAGGCGAAGGATTGAGCAGGGAAGCCTGAAAATACGATAGAAATGTTTGGCTAAGTAATTAATTTTAGGCGCTGCATTCTAATTAGACGTTACTCAGTTTACGAATAATCCTGCCTTTTTGTCTCGGCTGCCTTCTTATTAGATCTGAATACCTATCGCACACAGAATCATACATAAACTCTGATATGGATACTAATCGTTGTCTGCCATGCATCTCATCCACAATATCCATTCTTCTACGTGTAAGCGCTGAGAGTAATGCCTCCGAATATTTTATTGTTATCAATATCTGGTCTAGTATTTCACGTCATGCAGGTTACTCGGTCGGCTTTCTCACTTCACTGACGGAAGCTGCGTCACTCTGCCGCTAGAGGGCTCCAAACTGTAGCATATAACGTAGCGGTGTGTAACGTAACTATGTTGGCGCGTGAGAAATTTCGTGCTGTGTTGAGCTTCTAACGGCAGAAGGGTTCGTCCACCCAGGTGCACCCTCTCCTTCACCAGACCACACTCTAGCTCCGCTACGTATGCAACAATCCGAGCCTTGGGCTCGCTTTCATCGATAATACTCCGTATAATCCCCACTTGGCCCCATTCTATTTTCACCTGTTTCCAAAAGTTCAAGAACACCTCCGGGGACTTCACTTTGATGGTGATGTAGTGCAAGCAGAGATGAGATTATGATTTCGTCAGCAAAGTTCTATGGTAATGATAGCGATGAACCGGACTCTGCTCGGGACGAATATATTTGTCTCCAGCCTGATTATGTTGAGAAATAAATACTTATGCACGCAGAATAAGAATGTATAATGTTAATAAGGTTTGTTTTATTTAAAGAGCTTTAAGAATTTCCAAACAACAAATTCGCAGGCATTACTTTTCCGCACGGCCTCGTACACATCTGAGGAATAATACTTTCACCATTAACATCAAAGATAAACACCTAGAAAAGTAGGCCTCCAATATATAGACGTATGATGATGATGATGATGTTTGGTTTGTGGGGCGCTCAACTGCGTGGTTATCAGCGCCCGTACAATTACCCAATCTTTGCTCAGTCCAATTTCGCCACTTTCCTGGATGATGATGAAATGATGAAGACAACACAAACACCCAGTCATCTCGAGGCAGGTGAAAATCCCTGACCCCGCCGGGACTCGAACCCGGGACCCCGTGCTCGGGAAGCGAGAACGCTACCGCGAGACCATATATAGACGTATAGCATGAAATAGAGGTGATAACAATGCATCCGCTTATAACTATGTACACCGCCCCCATACACACATTTCATTGACACGCCTTATTTCAAGAAACAATTAACGCATAAAATAAAACTTATTGCAGATTCACACTGTGTGCCAGACAGGAATTCCAATCTGAGATCTTTGCCGTCGGTGACAAATATTCATCTCTTCCGGAAGTTCTAGTCCTGCAAAATACGTAGCAGTACTGCTGTGAACGTTGGGAGATGGTAGAAGAGGTATTGGCAAAATCAAAACTGTGAGCGCCAATCATGTGTCATGCTTGGATAGCTCTGTCTGTAGAATACTTGCCCATAAAAGGCAAAGATCCCGGGTTCGAGTCCCGGTTTGGCACACAGCTTTAATGTGGCAGTTAGTTTCAAATCGGAACACACGCCGCACACTTCATTATGTATCATACAGCCCATTAGTTGCCTGCCTCCACTAACAAATAAGCGCAAATACGCTCTGTTCCAAATCAAATCGCTCAATGGTGGATTTGAACACCATTGAGATGCACAATAACAGGTGTAGGAAACCAACCCAAGTTTCTACTAGGCCACGTGACTGCGTTTCGACTCACAGCCACATATTTCCCTTTGTCTTTACCACCACACGCGGAAGTTTGCGAGGCTCCGCGAAGTCGTAATTCGCGGAATAGCCGTGGCAGGTGCCATGGGCGGTTCCGCGAGGAACTCTCGTGCCGGACGCGCTATCGACCACCGCCTCGCTTCGACAGGTACATTACGACCAGCCGCAGGTCGCTGCAAGAGAATCGATGGCTGCCGCGATACAGACGCACGCACGAAAAGGCCGCTAGCGCGACAAATGGTCATCGCCGGCCTTTCATTTGCTTGTGGTGCCGCTCTGCTTCGCTAACCACATCGGCCGTTGAGGAATAATACACCTGCAGTAGCCCATTTGCTGAAACCCACAATAAAAAAGTAGCTTTTGAGGGCACGGTGACAAGTAATACCGCCAAAATTTTTACGTGAGAACTCTTAACGATTTTAAAATAAAAAATTAATTTAAAATAAAATAAATGTAAAATTAAAAAAATATCTGCACCCCTCTGCCGCTAGAGGCTTCGAATTGTGGCGCATAACATGGTGGTGTGTAGCGTAGTTACATAATTGAGTGAGAAACAGCGTGCTGTTATCGAGTGTCGTTCACACATGGGGCACCCTCTCCTTCTTGACAATGCCAGAACACACACGAGGGCTGCGACATCCGCAACAATCCGACGCCCTGGGTTCACTGTCCGATACACTCCCTACTAGGCCCCATCCTATTCTTAAGGAACACCTTCGAGGATTTCACTTGGATAGTGACGAAGCGGTGGACGCAGAGGTAAGGTGGTGCCTATGTTGACAAACATCTTACAGTAACGGTATCAATAAACTGTTGTATCGTTAGGAGAAATGTGTTCTCTCCGGGGTGACAAGGTTGAGAAATAATTTGTAGATATGAAGAAGAAAAATGTAGAATGTTAATAAAGCATGTTTTATTTAAAAATCTTTAACAGTTTTCACACAAGGAATCAACGGCATTACTTTTCAGCACGCCCTCCCATTTACAGTTATATTAGTTGTGCGACGTAATCGAAGGTATAGTAAGTAATGTTCTGGGAGCCTCGGTCCCGCCAACTGTTTTAATCTTCGATTAAGTCTAAAAATACATCAAACTTTGCTACAGAGTGAAATATTCATTCTGGATCCATTAATCACTTCCTTTCATTGGTACGTATATGCAAGTGAATCCCTAATTTGGATGTATAGAAGTTGCTTGGGCAGTTGGATAGAAGAGCGAGCCTAAAGGCCGTAATCTTGACATACAATGATTGAATCACACCTTCTGTATGAATACATATATTTTTTGATTTGGACGACATTGTCCTTCGTATTACCATTTCCTGTCGCGTAAAAGAGCTTAGTGAACAATCGTGTAATCCTCTTCACATGACTCCCTGCAAGTACATACTTTCGCCCCACACTTCACAAAACAGCCGGCTATGAACAGTGCGTAAAATATAAATCACGGTTCGATATAACTATAGATCATGTTATCATGGAAAACTACATGCAACGCTTACACCAGTCATTCTACATTTATTCCTTTCAGTGTCGTGCTTCTTGATAAAACATAAGATACAATGTGTTGTAAACACAGAGTATTTCCTGTCCTGTATTTCTTTCATCACTCCCCGACAGTCGTTCCCTCGCTGTCTTTTCCTCCCGTCCTTCTCTCTCTCTCTCTCTCTCTCTCTCTCCCCATATGAATGAAGTTTGATTCATATACCACAATTCTAGATCACATGTGTTTGGACAGTTTCTTTAACACCAGTTTCAGTATCTTTCATTGCAAAATAGTCTTGCGTAAGGCCACACAGTCGGCCAGACAACTCATACATTGACCCAGAATAACTTACAGATATACGTAGTATATAAGAGAAAATTGATGTTTTAGAAGTCGAATACTTTCACTCTCCAATGTAACTTTATGAGCTGACACCCAATATTATTGAACATTAAAAACGAAGAGTTGCCGAAACGAAACATACTCATTACAATCATCATTCTCCACCATCTACCTAATTAATACGCTGGACAATACAACTACACGGCAACCAAAATAATGACAAAGGAAAGCAATACAACACAGTAAACCTTATCGCTGTATGCAATAACTGAATCACACCTTCTGTATGAATACAGAAATTACAATGGCGCAGGAACTATCTCTTACGCTTCACGGCCATGCCTTTCAGTGCAGGATTAACAATTTGTATCTGCCACACCATATTTGAAGACATTGCAACAGCTACCTGCTGAATTCGCTACCTTGAGTACATGCCGCACTGTAACTTCATTCTGACCAAACCTGTCAGCCTCCCACCAATAGTTGTGGGTGACAAAGCACAACACTTGGTGCTCTGTAAGGACCTTTCCCAGATTTCTTATCTCTGTCTATGCGCTACCCTCTTCTTCTGGACACAGGGAAGAGTCACCATTCGTGTTCACCGCTATGACCGTCCACAGGCTGCTTGGTTTCAGCCTCTTCCTCTTTCCGCTTCGAATGCCGCCCTTCGACCACGCCGCCAGAAGACGGCTCTAGAGGCGTTGGCGTCGATGCCCGCGCAAAGCAAGCGTATTATCGCTAAACGCCTCACAGTAAGCCACCAGAGATCTCGGCAGTCAGTGGCAAGTACGAATGTGGTGATTCGCACAGCGGATAGGGCATTAGCGATGGAACACAAACTTGGTCAGTGATAGGGCGGTAGAGAAGTCGACTGTCCCCTTTTTTGGCACCAGCCTTCCAACACTGTGCAATACAAAGGATTACGTTTTCGAAACCCCGTAATAGCCTCCATTCGCTACGCAGAAGTTTGAAATTTGGCCTCTGTGGTGGTGCAGACGTCGCCTCGGGCACTACAACGCTTCAAACAGTAACGTGCCGACACTTGAGGGGAAAAAGGCCAAAGTTCATATGAGACGTAATGTGGGTCAAGAATGTGACATTGGCACCAAATTTCACAACAAATCTGTCGAACCTCTTCGAAGGGGTTGCTAGCACTCAGTCGCTATAGCAGCAACTGAGCGCCACTCAGGTGAATGGGAATCGAAGTCCATACGGATAAATTTCTAAAGTGCCCAAAAAATACACGCGCGTGGCACCGAGGGTATTCTCCTACTGGAGTGAGTCATAAAGGGACCCTTTGCAGTTTTATTCAAGCATGTGTATCTCCCCCATCCCGCCAAGGATGATGCCAGAGGAGGGCGCATATCAGGAGGACTGTAAAAGCATACATTCTCTTTACTGTTTCGGATCACGTTCAAGATTCGTCGAATGGTTTTGATCTGTCCTCAGTGATTCAGATCCGCATACCAGACCAAAAATAGCGATCACGCTGAATTCCAAATGGGCCACATAACCTTCTGTGGAGTTGTGGTCCAAGATGTTTTTACAGAAGCGTTTACAGGGTGTCAGCTGCGTTTGACACGTAGTCAAAAACCATCTGTTCCACATCGCACTGCGAACCGACGCTTTAGACCGTGAAATGTTTGTGAATCAAACGGAAAACGGAAGGGATGGGCGAAAGTTTTGCAAAATTTGGTTCCAATGTTGTATCATTGACGCAATTTCACCTCACATTAACTTCTGAGCTGTGGCCCTTTTTTCTGATGTTTCGCCTACTTGCTGTTTGAAGTGTCGCCAAGCCCTAGAGTTATGTCGCATCATTACACAAGAAGGTTGCAAGCCCTTTTCAGTCACATTTAAAATGTATGCGCCGCAATGGGCGAAAATTACAGGGTTTCGAAAAAGTGATACTTTAATCATGTTGCGCAGTTTATTATTAGTGAAGCATCATACAAGTCTAGAGTCTCGACATTTTTTACACATTGTGTTTGTATGTCATAGTTCATAAAATTAATATCTACCAGCTTGAACTATTTTGTGACCATTAACGTACTGTTTGTCTGTGGTCACCATTCTTTTTCTAAGAATTATTGTCGGTTTTAACACATTGTAAGGGGTCATCCAGCTTTCCGTCAGCCCAGCCATCGTTCTACATGTCTCGTTATCCGCGGATGCGCATGCGCGCTCCGCAAGAACCTTCTCTCCCTGTCACTACATGGCGCTTCGGCAGTTCCGTCTTGAGACGCCGCCTGTTAGTGCACATCCAGTGCGCGCGCTTATTGTGGTAGGTGCAGCCTTTCGCCATATGGCTTTACAATGTATTGCTTTCTGCCGACTGAGCTGTTTGGATACAACACTTTATTCAACCTCGTTTCGCTTCATGTCAGTTTCGTGCGAAGCCTTAAAATAGTTTCATATTAATTTTTTTGGGAAATGAACCGAAATTTAAGACTGAATAACCGGGGATTTTACCAGTACGTTTTTCAATTCTGCTGCTTAATCTTACGTAATACAGTGGATGGTTATATACGGTTTGTTTCGATCAGTTTTTCAGTACATGAGGCCGCAGCTCGGGGTCTTGCGGTAGCGTTCTCGCTTCTTCGCACGGGGTCCCGGGTTCGATTTCCGGCGGGGGTCAGGGATTTTCGCTGCCTCGTGATGACTGTGTGTTGTTGTGTCTTCTTCATCATCATCATTCCTCCGCATTACGGTCGGAGGAAGACAATGGCAAATCACCTCCGCTAGGAACTTGCCTAGTCGGCCGTGCGGGTCTCCCGCATCGTTCCCTACGCTCCTCGGAGTGTGGGACCTCCCATCTCATCTCAGTACATAGGGACCCGCTAGCTCACCGTATACTGGTACTCATGGTATCACGGTACCGAACCATGGGAGCGTTCTGTATTGTTTTATGCTATTTTATACCTGACGTCCGCTACTTAGCGAAAAATTGCTGACTATGAACGTTGGGTCATCCCATTCTTTTTTTCTCGATCAGAACATGACTTCATTTTACTGCACATGATGAGCTAGCTAAAATGTTGTAAACCCGGTCGTGCTTATAAGTAAAGAACTTATAGCTGAAGCGGTCATAAAAATCAAATACAGTTTGAATCTGGATGAGTTAAACTGGAGGCCTTCTTTCTCCTACTGAGAGGCAAAACGGGTTAAGTACAGCAGCATAGCCCTCGGAATATGGCGCAGCTGGCACCGGTAGCTTCGGCCTTCACACTCAGGATACACATTAGACGATCTTTCCAAAACATCCACTGAAAGCATTGGCGGCCGTTATATCTCTGAAGCCCTTCTTTGATGCTCTCGAACCCTATTGCTAAAAAATACATTTAAGGTCCTGAATCTCGTATCATATCTCTAAAAATAGTACACAGGACCCCTAAACGCATTCTAGGAAACTTGCCAGATATTGTAATTTACTTGTGTAACGTCAGGAATTTCCCTTCCGTTGTGTTATTTTACTTATGACTGTGAAATCATTGCCTTACAACGCAGTTCGTGCTATTTGATTCACTCACACACTGTTCGCTGAAATGCATATTGTTCATCTTCAAACTGTCTCAATTTCCACGACATTAAAGGGCACTGCACCAATGATGTTTTAGTTACGGGATACCTTAGTGAGACACGTTGGGTATTAGTTTCTGAGGAGAGGACATTTAATTTAACCGACAGTGTGTATATCTATGAAAACCATTGGTTTAAAAAATTATAATCTATAAGCGTTTTGGTAACTGTAATTTATAATTCCCGTATGTAGCTGTGATTGGCAATCCACTCTTGCGCTCGAATAATAGTACAGAGTTACACTAATTATCTTTAAGTGAGTGGGAGCAACCACGATACTATAAATTAGAATAATACAGCACTGTTTATAACGTATTTTTATTATATGATTTCAGTGGAAGTAATTGCAGTAGTCTCAGAAACCGTGGCACAACTTTCTCATATATTATCACGTACGAGGCAGTTCAGCTTTTAGTAAAAATCTTGGTGGATTACGTTGCCCTATTTGGTTCTAAGGTCACATTATCCTACACATTGTACACGTTATGATGTGTTATTTCATAAATCAATTAATTTCTTTTCTAGTGTCAGTCTACTATTGATCACGTACTGACCCTCAAGCAGCTGCTGTCCACGTCTTTTCAGCGAAAGTCTACGGAAGCCATTCTGTTGAGATATCTCTGTGAGATTTTGAAACTAATGTTGCTTATCTTAAAAGATGGTAGTAAAAGAGAGCATAAGATTCCAGTGTGGTTACCTGTACACACCGGTACCTCCAATACCCAGTAACACGTCCTCTTGCACTTATACATGCCTATATTCGACTTGGCATACTATCCACTAGTTCATCAAGGCACTGTTGGTACAGATTGTCCCACTCCTCAATAGCGACTCTGCGTAGATTCCTGAGTGGTTGGTCGATCAAGTCGTCCATAAATAGCCCTTTTCAATCTATCCCAGGCATGTTCGATAGGGTTCATGTCTGGAGAACATGCTGGCCACTCTAATCGAGCCATGTCGTTATCCTGAAGGAAGTCATTCACAAGAATTGCAAGTTGGTCGCGAATTATCCTCCATGAAGACGGATGCTTCGCCAGTATGCTGCCGATATGGTTGCACTATAGGTCAGAGGATGGCATTCACGTATCGTACAGCCGTTACGGCGTCTTCCATGACCACCAGCGGCGTACGTCGGACCCACATAATGCTACCCCAAAACATTAGGGAACATTCACGTTGCTGCACTCACTGGACAGTGTGTCTACGGCGTCAACCTAACCGGGTTGCCTCCAAAGACGTCTCCGACGATTGTCTGGTTGAAGGCATATGCGACACTAATCGGTGAAGAGATCGTGATGCCAATCCTGAGCGGCCTATTTGACATGTTGTTGGGCCCATCTGTACCGCCTGCATGATGGTGTGGCTGCAATGATGGACCTCGCCATGGTCGTCGGAAGTGAAGTTGCGCATCATACAGCCTATTGCGCACAGTTTGCGTCGTAACACGACGTCCAGTGGCTGCACGAAAAGCATTATTCAACATGGTGGCGTTGGTGTCAGGAATCCGCCGAGCCATAATCCATAGGTAGCGGTCATCCACTGCTGTAGTAGCCCTCGGTTGGCCTGAGTGAGACATGTTATCGACCGTTCCTGTCTCTCTGTATGTCCTCCATGTCCGAACAACATCGCTTTGGTTCACTATGAGGCACCTGGACACTTCAGTTGTTGAGAGCCCTTCCTGGCACAAAGTAACAATTCGGACGCGGTCGAACCGCGGTATTGACCGCATAGCCGTGGTTGAACTACAGACAACACGAGACATCTACCTCCTCGCTGGTGGAATGACTGAAACTGATCGACTGTTGGACCCCCTCCGTACAATAGGCCCTGCTGATGCATGGTTGTTTACATCTTTGGGCGGGTTTAGTGACATCTCTGAACAGCCATAGGGACTGTGTCTGTGATACAGTATCCACATTCACTGTCTATCTTGAGGAGTTCTGGGAACCGGCGTGATGCAAAACTTTTTTAATGTGTGTAACATACTGAAAATGTAGAACATAGAGCACGTCACATGGATACTATGTGCAGTTCTCTGACAACCTCTTCAGCAATATCACCCATATTCATGTTTTCTTTTCCATTTTCTGTGCCTTTCAGAAGCACTGAAGCTTAACAAACTTTTAACTATATTTCCCCTTATTCCGCTTTCCTTTAATAAGTGACTGGAAAAGCTACCAGTTCCAACCGCCCTGTCATTCAATGTTTTTCATGGATTTTTTTTCCTCGTTTGCCTCTTCTGCCATAAAATTAATCGCTTTGCAAATAAAACACTTGCAGGAAAACGAAGTATGGATTTTTTTTCCTTGCATTTATACTACGGAAAAACTGCGGTGTCAAACGGTGGAGGAAATGGATAGTTGATGGATAGCAAATCGAACGCCCGGATGCGCAGTTCAGCAAGCGACAACAAAGTCAGGTGGCCGCCCCTTCGGAAAAATGAGATGGAATCGCCTGAAACTTGAGACGAGAACTGAGGAAAACTGAAGAGCTACTTGATTGAGAAATAGCGGCTCCTGTCTCGTAAAGTAACAAACGGTAGGGGAAGCGGTCTGCTGTCTACATGCCCCTACATATCCGCATCCAGTGACGCTTGTGGGCTGAGGATGACATGGCGGCCGATCGGTACCGATGGGCCTTCATGCACTGTTCGGGTGGAGCTCACCTTTTTTTAGGTATTACACCAGAAGTTTGAGTATATTCCCTTCTTGATAGCGGAAAAAAACGTGTCCTATTTAGTGAATATGCTGCATCAACTGAAATTTTTACAAAAACTGTGAGTAGTTGTATAAACCACTTGGCTAACTGTGTATATCTCCAGGACTGACTCAAACTTTTATTGTCAGTGATGTTGTCAAGACCAGTTACCGACAGTACTTTCAGAGATTTTACCACGAGATATACGAGAGTCGTGATCAGGTAGCGTAATGGTTAGGTGAGTGAGCGCATTAACTGTCTGAGTCCCAACACCATCAAAACAATTTAATTTTTTAATTTTTCAAAAAACTTACTTTTATCATAGCAAGTCAGCAACATAAGAAGAAATTGGCAATAAGTAAACAATCAATAACTTTAAGTGAGTGGTTTCATATTGGAATCTAATTTAAAAATTTTTCACAAAATTAATCTTTATTACAATATTTAGTAACGAATACAAGAAGAAAGTGGCAATAAGTTAACAATCAATTATTTAAGTTTGCGATTTCACTCTGAACTACTGGTACATATAGTTTTCACCCACCTAGCATTGAATGATGTATATTTAAAAGCAATTTCAAATTTTTCCTAGACACAGTCCCCCTCTTGAATCTTCCATAAAATCATAATGTTTAAAACAAATTACATTCCTAAATAACAAGCAAAAAGGGGCCCAAATTCTAAAAAAATTGTTTCAAAAGTGCATTCAGTCATTCTCTTAAGTAATAGTACAAACGCAGATTTACGTTACGGTAACTTTAGATATATTTACTTACACTGTCAGCGTAAAAAAAAACTATTTTTCAGCATCTCCTAGAATCAAGTAGCACAATCTCTGCTCAGGCTGTTGCTTTGGACGCTGCAAGTGACTGATAAATTGCACTGCCTTACTAGAAATACCTCACTGTATCACTAGATGTCTGTTTTGCATTAGCATCGGTGGTTTTGTACGAAATGCAGTTGTAATTTAAAAACAATTTAATAAAATGGTGGTTTCAGGTAGTAACCACTGGCACCCATAGAGCTAAACAGGAACTCTGGCACAAATTGTCACCGAATATTTATCACATTATCTGCTCAATGTACCTGAAAGATTGTTGTACTACACTTCGCCTGCCAATCACTCATTCGAATAAGCGAAACTCAACGAAAGTGATTCCGTACCATATGGCGTTGGGAGCATGTGACCCGACCCTGGATACAGGCTGGAAGTAAGCAGTCAGTTTGAACATTGACTAAGAATAGCTCTTCATGGGGAAGTAGGTGAACAAAAAGTTCTTATCACAATGAAAACAATGGAAGAAGCTCAAATTTGACTCATTAATTGAAATGTATTCTGTTTTTAAGATTTACAAAAAATTAGGATTATGTGGCATTTTTTTCACTTATATTAGTATTTATGACGTCGTACGTCTACATCTATGTATCCCACAGTGATATATTTGATTAGATACTTTCAGCGGCATATGTGCATACGATTAGCGAAATATATTTTGAACAGAACTAGTAGTAAAGAAGTAATACATTTAAAGGTCATGCATGATACGGCGATTTTTCATGTATCCCAGTGTTTATGACGTCATATCTCCTTACGTATGTGCCACACAATGATATATTTTTGTAGATACATTCAGCGGCATATGTGGATACTGTCTGCAAAATGCGTTGGGAGTAGTATTAGTAGAGAAGAATTAATAAAATTAAACGTCATCCACAAAGCTGCAGTTTTTTACGCATCTCATTGTTTATGACGTCATACCTCCTGAATTATGATAGGTAGATGGTTTTAGCCCCATAGCTATTGTTGCCTGACAGTAATGGAGGTGTGCACCAGGTTTGGTTGAAATCGGCACAGCGGCTTTCGAGGAAAAGGGGAACACACACACACACACACACACACACACACACACACACACACACAAAACAAACACACACCTCTTCTCCTTCTTTTTTCTAGGACTTCTTCACACCATACGTCTCTCGCATCCTGGTTTCCATCTCCTCCTGTCCTGCCAGTAACCTTCTTGCATGTCGCTGTCCCGCTTCATAAGCCTCATTCCGTTGTTCCAGAGGAGCCTGAATCTTCCTCTTTTTCGCAAAGGTCTCAATTGCCATATTTGAGGGCCATCTTTTCTCTTGCATTTTCGTAAGATGTCTACACCATGTTCGCCGTCTGTTTTCAGTTGTGCCTAGAATATCTTTTGCAGCTCCAAACTGTTCTCGTAGCACTTCATTTCTTATTTTATCTCTTCTTGTTACTTCACAACTTCGTCTCCAAATCTCCATTTCCACTGCCTTTAGTTTCCTCTCACTGACCCTGGGGACTTCCCACTGTTCAGCACCATATAGAGCAATGCCCTCAACTATAGTTTCATACTTTCTCCCTCTCAAATTTTTTGATGTCGTTTTCTGCAAATAATGGAGTGTAGCTGCTTAATTCTTTTCCCTTTCCTATTCTTCACCTTATTTCTTCGTGGCTTCCACCTTTATCCGAAATGACTGTCCCTAAATATTTATGTCAACGGCTAGCCTTTGCTACAAATCCATCACTCTCAAGAAGATACCTTTCTATACTTCCGACAAGCAAGTATTCAGTCTTTGTAGAGGTAATTTTCATGCATATATTTTTTATAATGTGTATGGATTTCATAACGAAATAATGAAGTATCACAAGATTAGCACACTTCATGTCTCTGAATCCTCAATGATTTCATCATTATCATCATCATTTACTGACTGATTTCATTTTACTTCTTTTCCTTATATGTGGGCCTACTGTTTCTTCAGCATTTCACAACGAGCGAGGTTGCGCAGTGGTTAGCACACTGAGCTCGCATTCGGGAGGACGACGGTTCAAACCCTCGTCTGGCCATCCCGATTTAGGGTTTCTGTGATTTCCCTAAATCCCTTCAGGCAATTGCGGGGATATGTCCTTTGAAAGGGCACGGTCGACTTCCTTCCCCATTCTTCCCTAATCCGATGGGACCGATGTCCTCGCTCTTTGGTCCCCTCCCCCGAATCAATCAACCAACCAACCAACCGTATTTCACAAAAGTGTACTCGTTCCCAGATACAGATCTGCAGCGTCGGAAGCCCCGTGCAACAGTTAAGCGGACTCCGTAACCACCTGCAGCAGTTCCACAAGAAACAATCGAGGAGTGTTGTCGGGCGGCAAGTGGGTCTCCGCTCGGATCCTCCTCCACGTAGCGCTCCCCTGCTCCCGCCACGTCGCCTTTATCCGTTATTTCTGTCTCGGTTCCCGGTTGCCCGCCGCTCAGGCAGCGGCCAATTCTGCTGAGTAAATCGAGAGTCGTGTCGGCGGCCTATCAGCGCGGGCAGCGCCGGGGTCCACTCGTTCCGCCAAAGTTGGCGAGTCAATACGGCCCCCGCCTCGCGGCAACTCATTCCCCGCCGAGCCGACCGCCTCCGCGCTGCCGACCGCGGCCCTGATACCGTCCGCGTTCGCTAGCTGAACGGGCGGGGTAGGGCACGGCGGGTACCGGACGACTGATTCCGGCTTCCACTCGAGTATACTCAGTCCGGAGTGTTCCACTCCGAAATCGAAAGTTCCTGCGAAACTCTTGGCGATCGTCTGATTGTACTTCTGTGAGAGACTTACAGCTGTATAAAGCCTTTTCGTTGCATATTACTTCAACGACACGAAATGTACATGCAGACGTGCTGCCGGCAGAGGTGGACGAGTGGTTCTAGGCGCTTCAGTCCGGAACCGCGCGACTGCTACGGTCGCAGGTTCGAATCCTGCCTCGGGCATGGATGTGTGTGATGTCCTTAGGTTAGTTAGGTTTAAGTAGTTATAAGTTCTAGGGGACTGATGACCTCAGATGGTAAGTCCCATAGTGCTCAGAGCCATTTGAACAACATACTGTACATACAGCGTTCCTGTACAAGTAAGGATATCTACTGTAACTGGGGCCGAATGGTCGATAGTCATGCAGTGTCTACGCCGCTGACTTCTACTATAAGCTACTTGTGATTCAATTTAAACCTGGTTCTTATCACATAATCCATACCTATACATAAAACGCTTGTGTGTGACGTACTGACAGATTTCTCTCCATGACTACTCACTGCCACCAACTCGTGGTAGTGGTGGTAGATAGACATTGGTTTCGTGCTTTTAGTAAAGGAGTTTCTTCGCGGTTTGTGGGAGCGGGTGACTGTAGCGAGGAAAAATCTGTGAAAGATGGAGCATTAAATATTATTAGGAAAACCTGTCTACTCTGTAACTTACGGACATTGCCGTACATGTGAAAACGCGTTTAATGTTTTGTATGTCCGACATAATACGATGCTTCCGAGGTTTAGTCAATCCAAACTTCAATAATGACGAATAATATCAAACAGATCAGTTTTTAATCTCTCAGCCTGTTTCTATCCATCACACTTTACCAATGATCAACAGAGACACAAAGAGGAATGTCCAGACAGACTCAGAGATAAAAACACTCGCAACTAACAAATCAATAAACGAACCATATGCTACAATCATGTCAAACAAACATTTTGCTTATACTTCGTCAGTATATTACTTTTCATAGTTTAGCACGTTTTGGTCAGTCACTTCTTTTGCATTAATCCTTGTGAATATATTCCTTATCTCATTTCTATTAGTTACAGTGGATTATTTAATATTACTTCCATTCTTTTCCATCTTCATTTAGACATTATTATGTTAGGACAATATTAAAAAACCAGCTTCTTCCTGTCGTGTTACCCACGTTTAAATGTTTCTGTGTAGTGTAATGTTAATGCACTTATGGATGGAACAGGGTAAGCGAGGATATTCACCATCTCGGTAAACTTCAAAAGTCATTCAGAATACAGCTTTTATCCTAAGAGAAATTAGTGTACCACATCGCGCGTTATATTGAGATTATCTGTCAACCACCCACCCACCCACCACAGTATGACTGACACTGGTCGAGCTCTCTATCACCATTTCCACTGCATAGCGGATAAAACGATAAAAACATTTCCAATTATACGGCAAAGTTCGTAAGTTATATACACTGAAGCGCCAACGAAACTGGCATATGCATGCATATTCAAATACAGAGATATGTAAAAAGACAAAATACGGTACTGCGGTCGGCAATGCCTATATAAGACAACAAGTGTCTGGCGCAGTTATGAGATCGATTATTGCTGCTACTGTGGCAGGTCACTACGATTTAAGTGAGTTTGAACGTAGTGTTTTAGTCGGCGCACGAGCGATGGCACACAGCATCTCCAAGGTAGTGATGAAGTGGAGACTTGCCCGTACAACCATTTCACGAGTGTCCCATGAATTTCAAGAATTCGGTAAAACATAAAACCTTCGACATAGGAGCGGCTGGAAGAAGATCCGACAAAAAATGGACCAACGGCGACTGAAGAAATTCGTTCAACGTGACAGAAGTGGAGCCTTTCCGCAAACTGCTGCAGATTTCAATGCTGGGCCATCAACGAGTGTCAGCGTGCGAACCTTTCAACGAAACATCATCGACATGGGCTTTCGGAGGCGAAGGCCCACTCGCGTACTCTTGATGACTGCACAACACAAAGCTTTACGCCTCGCCTGGACCCTTCAACACCGACATTGAATTGTTGACGGCTGGAAACATGTTGCCTTTTCGGACGAGCCTCGTTTCAAAGTATATCGACCGGATAGACTTGTAAGGGTATGGAGAAAACATCATAAATCCATTGACCCTGCATGCCAACTAGGGTGAAGGCTCTGTAATGGTGTGGGGCGTGGGCAGTTGGAGTGATATGAGGACCTCTGATACGTCTAGATACGACTCTGGCAGGTGGCATTGTAACTAGGCTGTTTATGTTTTCTTATCGGCAACGTTACGTAGCGCTCGGTATGAAAATCACTGGCTGTGCTGTGTGCAGTCTGTGGCTAGTTTGCATTGTTGTCTGCCATTGTAGTGTTGGGCAGCGGTAGCTGGATGTGAACAGCGCTTAGCGATGCGCAGTTGGAGGTGAGCCGCCAGCAGTGGTGGATGTGGGGAGAGAGATGGCGGAGTTTTGTAATTTGTCATGAACTGCTATATATATTATGACTATTAAGGTAAATACATTGTTTGTTCTCTATTAATATCTTTCATTTGCTAACTATCCCTATCAGTAGTTAGTGCCTTCCGTAGTTTGAATCTTTTATTTAGCTGGCAGTAGTGGCGCTCGCTGTATTGCAGTAGTTCGAGTAATGAAGATTTTTGTGAGATAAGTGATTTCTGAAAGGTATAGTTTAATGTTACTCAGGGCCATTCTTTTGCAGGGATCTTTGATAGTCAGATTGCGTTGCGCTAAAAAATATTGTGTGTCAGTTTAAGCACAGTCATGAATAATTGTTTAAAGGGGACGTTTCATATGTCGACCCTTAGCCGAGGATACCTCACGGGAATCTTCTGATTTTTTCTTGTAGTTTGTGTAATTAGTGTAGATTTTGTTTATTGCTAGCGCGTAATTGTAGAGAGAATCTCCTTTGTAGTTGCAGCCTTTCATTGTTGTACAGTAAAACAGTTGTGGCATGCATGTAGATTTGCACCAAGTATTTCGCAGCTGCAATTAACTAGATATTATTTTCAGTACTATGTTAATGTGTTCTCTTATTTTTGCTCTTCAAATTGTGCTTTTCTGTGTTATCGTGTGAAATATTGTGACAATAATGGCGTGTGAAAAACGTAACACTAGGCTTCAAAGTAAACTTAGAAATAATAGTGACGACGAGCGTAGCTTATCAGCACCACTGGGTAGTGAATTAACAGACATTCGAAGTAGTAATTTGGTAATTGTGCATAGGGAGATGGAGCGGGCGGACAAATAATGGTGTAGACAGTCAAAAAGGTAGTGAACAGGGAAGCATTATCGATCGATCGGTCGGCAACAGCTCGCCTCAGGAATCCGAAATGACAGAACACAATATTGCAAATACTGTAGACTTAGGTTTTGGGTCCTCGCCGTTTTCTGAAATGAGTCAAGACACATTTTCTGCTTGTCAAAATGTGAATGCTGCCGGTGAAAACGCACTGCCAAAAAGCATAGAGAAACAGATTCCAGACACTAATACATTATTATTGCAATTAATGCAAAAAATGGAACAAAATCAGAAACAAACACAGCAACAGTTAGACACAATGGAACAAAATCTTCAAAAGTTAGACACAATGGAACAAAATCTTCAAAAGTTAGACACAATGGAACAAAATCTTCAAAAGTTAGACACAATGGGACAAAATCTTCAAACGTTAGACACAATGGAACAACATCAGAGACAAACACAGCAACAGTTAGACGCAATGGAACAAAATCTTCACACCATGCTTGAACAAACATGTGAAGATTCAACTACTGAGTTACATAAAATAGAATCGAAATGTCAAAAAGCCTGTAATGACGTAAAAATACAAATTTGTGAGCATTTCCAACCTATTTTTTCGCGTCATGAAAATGCATTACAGAATCACAAAGCAGCCATAAAAGAACTGCAAATTATTGTTCATGAAAATCATGAGACCTTGCAAGCTAAAACTGACTCAGTTGCGTCTACCGATTCGGTTACGCAACTTGCAAAAACTCAGGAAAACTTAAAGGACACAGTAGAAAGACACATGGAGGAAATTAGTTCATTATCAGAGAAAGTAGTTGAACTTTCGGATCAGCTAAATAATTTATCTACGAAGGTAGATGATAATCTGAATGACACAAAACCAGTAGTCTTTAATGACACAGAAGAGTGCGAACACATTAGGAAATTCAAACAAAATCAGAATCAAATTAATACGCAACACCAAAGAGAAATCCGAGAAGTACAAGATCAGGTGACACAGGTAATACAGAAATTACGTATTTCAGAGGACACTCGCGCCCCAATACGGGAAGAGGGCATAGAAATACGGAACAGCCACAAAATAATAACACAGGGCATTTCGGAAGTTATGAAAGAAATTGGCAATGTGCACCGAATTTTGAGATGGAACCGCCGAAGCGACGTAACAATGACCGACATGCGACTCGCCGACATGATGATTTTGACTATAAGCTGTTCATTACTACACGTAAATTCAAAACGTTTAAGAATTCTGCCAACGACATTCATCCACAAGCGTGGCTCCATCAATTCTCTCATTGTTTTCCTCCCAACTGGTCACTGGAGCACATGTTAGAATTTATGTGTGGCTACTTGGAGAATGAACCAGCTGTAAGAATGCGATCGGTCATTCACGATTACCACAGTGAAGGAGAATTTTACCATGCGTTCCTCTCAGCATATTGGTCACAAGCTACACAAGACCGAGTAAAACATAGCATCATGATGATGAAACACTTTGAACAATCTGAATTTTCCAGTCTTGTCAAATATTTTGAAGACATGTTGCACAAGAATCAGTACCTGTCAAACCCATACAGCCCCTCAGAACTCATCCGCATTTGCTTAATCAAATTACCTGATCATTTACGGCATATTATTTTGGCAGGACGTTGCAAAGACGACATTGAAGCTTTTGAGGGCCTCTTACAAGAATTAGAAATTGACACAGACAGTCGCAGGATGCGAAAACAGGAAAACAATCACTACAGGTCACATCCGTCACAATTCCGTGACGACAGAAACAATAAATGGCCACGACAAGCCTATTCTTACAACGTAAATCTTGACCAAAACAGACACCACCTGTATGACAACCACTGGCAGAGTAATAGTTACAGAGAAAGATCGCATTTCCGTAGAAATGAATATGACAGAGACAATCATAGAAACACACAATTTGACAACCAGAACAATTATTATCACGGGAGACAGAATAACTTCAGACGCAACAGTCCAGCGCGCAGTTACGATTCAGGGAGAAATTCTCCACCACTTAACCGACAAGAAAGAAGCTACAGGAACTACCGACATGATGACAGACGATATGATCGTAACGACAGACCTGAACTGCATCAGAAATGGCGGGATTTAAACAGAGCAGAACCCTATTGGCAAGGCGAATTTGTAGAAGTTAGGTCTCCAAATCCCAATAACGACGCGCGCCAACAAAGAGACAATAGGCAATGACTCACATCGCTGGCAGCCACAAAACGTACTTATGAAACTGACGACGCAGCTGCCGTAGCTAGTAATTACGTAAAAATGGAAGACATTAGGGACATCTTACTCCAGGAACACGACGTAACACGTAACAACATTGCATATCCTGTGATTCACATTACTGTAAATGACGTAAAATTTACGGCAGTACTTGACTCTGGCAGTCCCATTTCAGTAATTAGTGAAACAGCTTTTAGCAAGTGCAACAAATCGAACGATTGCCCCACACTTCCGTTACGTAAGATTAAATTACAAGGTGCAATCTTTGGAAAAAGTTTAGATGTACGCCAACAAACCAACTTAGAATTGTTTTCTCAAAGCCACAGCTTCTTTATGAACTTTCTTATTGTTCCATTATTGTCGACGGAAATTATACTGGGAGTAGACTTTTTGAATGAATACAAAGCAATCTTAAGCTTTCACGATGCTGAAATAAGTTTAGAGAAAGAAGGTCAGTCAATAGCTTTGAAATTTGAAGATTGGCTCTCAAACCACGACGAGGAAATTAATCGGCTTTACCTTCTGTTAGACAACAGTTCGGAATTTTCTACGGAACTAGACACTAACAATCACTCTGCAAGTACTGACAGGGATGATATCGACGGCATATTTGAAATTAATGAGTTAATTCAGAATAAAATTCAAACAATTGAGAATTGTAATGACACTGATAGGCAGGACCTTTTTGATATTTTACAAGCACATTCCACAGTTTTTACTCACAAAACAGGAACAATCAAGGGATTTCAATACCAATTTCGTGTTCGTGAGCATACTAAATTTTGTGTTAGACCATACGTAATTCCAGCACATTATAGGGACCGTGTTAGAACAGGAATACAATCTATGCTTGACGAGGGCATTATTGAGCCTGCAGTAAGCTCATACAACAATCAATTACATGTAGTTGAGAAGAAAATGGATCGATCAGGCTTATCTTAGATTCGAGACAAATCAATACTATCATTATTCCTGAAACAGACAGGCTTCAAAATTTTAATGGTGTAAAAGTGTTGTCTTCCATTGATCTCAGATCCAGCTTTTATCAGATCGAACTTCATCCAGAATGTAGAAAATACACAGCTTTCCTTTGTTTCGGCGTTTGTTATCAGTTTCGGAAACTTCCTTTTGGTTTGAACATTTCTTCAGCAGCATTCATTCGCGGGCTAAATGCCATATTACCTGAGTTCTTAAAACGTCACATCACCTTATATGTGGACGATATTCTAATAGTAGAAGCTTCATGGGAACAACATAACCGCATCCTCAACAGTTTGTTACGTATTTTTGCAGAATCTGGAATTACAGTTAACTTGGAAAAGTCTGAATTCGGTAGGACAAAGGTGAAGTTTTTGGGACATATTATTTCTTCTGAAGGCATTCAGCCGGATCCTGAAAAGTTAGAAGCAATCAGAGCCATTCCAGTTCCATCCACAAAAAAAAACAAGTCCGCAGTTTTCTAGGTCTCGTAAATATTTACCGTCGTTTTCTGAATATGCAAATTCTAGTTACTCCAAAACTTTGTTCTCTCACTGGAAAAAATACTATTTGGAACTGGGACGAACAAGCACAGTTGGAATTCAATTCTTTGAAAGAAGCGTTACTTCACGCGCCAATACTAGCTCATCCAGATCTGTCACAAGATTTCTGCCTTAGCACGGATTCTTCTAAAGTCGGTCTTGGTGCCCATTTATTTCAAGAAGCCATAGAAAATGACACTACCATTCAGAAAACCATTGCTTTTGCTAGCCGAGTGCTAACAAAATCTGAAAAAAATTATTCCGTTACTGAATTAGAAGCTTTAGCTATCGTTTGGGCATTTAACAAATTCCGTTTCTTTCTTTCTGGTAAGCACGTAAAAGTATACAGTGATCATCGTGCATTACAATTTCTTATGTCTTCAAAATTAAATCATGACAGGTTAAAACGTTGGGCATTGTTTCTGCAAGAATTCCGCTTCACAATAGTCTATATTCCCCGCAAGGAGAACATTGTTGCGGATGCGCTGTCACGCGCACCGGCTGGGCTTGAGAAAAGTAACACAGAAGGCAACCTCGAGAAAAATTTCAGTATTCTTTACATTCAGAAAGTCGCCTTTGAAAACTTCATCTCCACATCTTTAAAGGACATTGCTCATGAACAAGATAAAGATCAGATTTGGAAAGACATCGAGAGCAAATGGCATGAAAAGACACACACACAGATTCGGCATTATTATCTGGTTAGAAACAACATACTGTTCAAACGCTGCACTGTTGATGACAAGCTATGGGTACTTTGCATTCCAGACGATTTTGTTAATAAGCTCATTTGGTACATTCATTTCAGCTATGCACATTTTGGCCCACGAAAATGTTATCATATTCTTCGAACGACTTGTTATTTTAACAATATGGAAAAGAGAATTCGAAGAGTCTTGTCTATTTGTAAACTTTGTCAAAAGGCGAAACCATCTACTATCTCACATCGTGCTCCGTTGTTTCCTATTATTCCTTCTAAATTAAAAGAATTTGCTGCTGTTGATCTCTTGGGACCCCTTGTCAGAACATCGAATGGATTTTCGTACGTTCTAGTCGCTGTTGAACTTACTTCAAAATTTGTTTCTTTCACTCCGTTACGTAAAGCCACGGTCTGTATCCAACGCCTTTGTTAAAAATTTCTTACGTGAAGTTGGACACGTTAGTAAAGTCATTTCAGATAACGGACCGCAATTCAGATCTGCTGTTTGGTCACGCATGCTTCGGAATCATAAAATCAAACCTGTTTTTATTTCATTGTACTCACCACATTGTAACCCGTCTGAACGGATTATGAAAGAAATCAATAAGCTTTGCAGACTTTATTGTCACAGAAATCATCAGCATTGGGACAGATATTTACACTTATTTCAAAATGTGCTGAATGAAATGCCTCATGATTCCACTGCTTTACCACCTACTCTTGTACTAAAGAATGAAGAACCACCGAACAGAATCAGAGAGCTTGTACCTTTCCCGAATACACGTAAACTTCGACACAAAGACATAATTGATTTGGCTCTTAAAACTATAAAATCTGCAGCAGACAAAAGGAGAAACCTACACAGTAAAGCATATGCAAAGAAATTGTATATTGGTCAGAAAGTTCTCATTAAAGCTCATTCATTGTCACATAAGAAGAAACACTTGAGTCACAAATTCTTTCTAGTTTACA
The DNA here is from genome assembly GCF_023864275.1 of Schistocerca cancellata. Taxonomy (NCBI): domain Eukaryota; kingdom Metazoa; phylum Arthropoda; class Insecta; order Orthoptera; family Acrididae; genus Schistocerca; species Schistocerca cancellata. The sequence goes on from NC_064631.1 coordinate 446,810,833, forward strand.
ATGGACCTTACAGAATCCGACGTATACCACATGATAATTGCGTTGAAGTTGAAACTCTGCGTACTAGGAAGAGTAAAGGTTTACACCACATTTCACATGTAAAACCGTTTATTGAAAGATAATCTGCCTTTTAACTTTGTCTTTGCCATATAACTTTTCACTTTACATTACTAGTATGCTTTGTCAGACTTAGAATCTGTTTGCGGTGTTTCTGTTTCATATCTGCACAGTTTTTCTGTATTATTCTGGGAAGTAAAACATGTTTTAGTAGTAACTTTTGTGGTATAGCTACAATGAGACAGCCTCTTTCGTAGCACAACAATACGTTACAGCACAGTACGTTCTTCACCACAACAGTAAGCGTAATAACTAAGATATCTATACGCAAAGCATTTCACTTTTGTTTATCATGAGGTAAGTACATTGTCTTCTGCAGAACTTAGCTTTCGGAGGACGATAACTACGACACTTCCACAGAGATTATATTACAGCAAGACGCATATTTAGCGCTACAGGACACGTATTTGAGTGATTAATTGTGTACTTAAAATATTTATTTTTAAAGATTTTTGAATTACAAAGAAAGTTTTCCGTGATACATTTCATTCCATTGCTGTAATCTGTAACACCTGAGGGTATAATTACAATAAACCTCAGGGGGGTACACGCTTACTTTGTGTACCATGTGTTTGGCAAGCACAAGGAACCCTAGCTAATATGGTATTTGCTTATACAATTTAACACATCGGTACCATATTTCTCTAACACATAAATTACACAGCTATCTGATCATTTAACAGAGAAACAAACATCTTTTTACTACATCAGTGACACATGTTTACGCAATTACAGAGTTGGATTACTTCACACTTACGAAATTGTATTTTGTCTGTACTTTGTGCACTGTTCATATTTCTTTGGAACCATTGTGATACTATGAGAGCTTTGAATGATGTATTTGGTATGGGATCATGATTTTTAAAGAACGTTTGAGGTAGATGACACTTTTGACATGGGCAGAGAATTTTCTTTAGGTTTTGAAATTATTGCAGAAAACTACGACGGTTTTGAGATTTGACTGAGGTGTTATGATGTTATTTTTACAACGACGATGTGTATTATGCTGTTGAGGTATGTTTATGATCAATAAGCCGATGTTATATGAGGAATTTGATTATGCTACATATTTATTAAGATGAAATATTGAAGAAGTGTCGACGAATAAGGTAAGGAGTAATGAATAGTGGTTAGGGACTCTGACTTGTGAAAAAGGATGTTGGAAACCAAGAATCGAACTTTAAGAGTTATGAAATGTGTATGTAAATGCGTCAATGTATTACAATGCCGACGAAAGTTTTTTGGACATTGTTATATCAATAGCATTTTGTTTCTACAGATTTGTAACGCAAATTCTTGACCTGTGAAATATTTTTATATGAGACTGTCACTGTAGCAGAAACTGCTGTAGTACATATTTCCGTAAGAAAGTTAAGTGACCACCTGCACGTAATGCGTCGTGGGCACCCAGCTCAGAGGTAGTCGTCTGACAAAAGAAAGCCATTAGGTGGAGGAAAAAAGAGGCCATTAACCTCGCTGTTGACATTCCTTTGTAGAAAGCATCGCAAAAACAACATGGTCGAACTTGAAAACATATGATTACACTGTGGAGCTCTTAATTTATGATATTTACTGAAATGCCTAATGAAATGACGAGAAATATTTTTATGTCTATACACCTGATTAATACTACTGTCTCTCTAGTTGAGAGATTTTTCGACTAACTTATGAAATGCCTCATGACTACTGAATGATGTTCTTATGCTTTACTTTGTACATATTTGCTCATTTTTTTTAATATCTAGTTTCTAGCTGCACTGCAGCATTGGTTAAAATAAAAATTAATATATGTACTAATATAGTTATTTTATGCCTACAGATCCAATCAATAAGAAATTTATTATTTACTTCCAAGAAAACGAGGGCACATAAATAGACATTTCCCTTCACAGGAATTGCATAAATAATTTCTTTACGATTTGGTAACTTATCTGCTAGTGTAAGTTCTCGTGATGCATCACTCTAGTGTTAAGATGTGACATGGGTATTAGACATGGCCATTTTAGTGTAATATTTTTTCTGCTTGAGCTGTGTCATGATTAGATATAAGTTTTGTTATTTGGTGCTGCTGTTTGCCTGGCATAATGTTACAGAATTTGACTTTGTATTACGCTGTTAAGCCAGTTTCACTACGGATTTAGTTTTCTTGTTTGCTGCACAGTGCCTTATATTAGTTGTAATATTGCAATTGCTTTGCCAATTTGAATTTTTTTGTCATTGATGTTTGTGTTAATTGTTTTGTGCTGCTGCATTGCCTCGTCCCTTAGTTTAGCATCTGAGCTCAGTAGATTTAAGTTAGCTTAAGAGGGGGTATCCTCTAAGAGAATGAGTTGCAATGAATTTGAAGAAATGCACTGAGAAGTTATATGAACAAAGTACAGGTATAGGTAGGATTTTCTTGGAAATAAATAATCGGGTAAGAAATATGTGAAATAAATACAGAAAGCATGCTTGGATAGGATTTTTTTGGTTGAAACAAAGGTTGAAATAAGACGAAAGATCAGTGGAATGAAGTTTTGGGTTGGACTGCAGTACCAAATGTTACACTGAAAACAAACCCTGTCCTTTCCTTTTGTGTAATCCCACTATGTGTTTGTGTACCCTTGTGTAGTTGTTTTCTTCCTGTCTCTGTGTAGTTTCATAGAATTTTTTCTTCTTCTAATACTAAGCTATATTCACTATGATGAGGAATACTGTTATCCTCAAATATAATTGGCATTAATAATATGTTATTTACCTTGTAAAGATGTTTAGACATTATTTATTCTGTTTTGATTTAATGCTCATGTGTAAAATTGATGTTTCAAAAATTATTCTGATCTTTTATGTATTTACTTATGTCATAATTCCTGTAACACTGATGTATATGTTTATTTCCATTCTGTTGTAAAGCCTGTATTATGACAAATGTTATCTGTATTGTTATGTTTTAATGATGTATTTTGTACCTTTGTTATTATGTTCTTATGTTATAAAATTATACTTGACACCAGTTCATCAAATTAAGTAACTTGTAAGTTACATTTCACTGCACACGTTTCTGTTGGTCATAGTATATGGACAATATGTGAGCAGTAGGGACTGTTAGTGTTTGCACATGTGTTGATAATTCAGCAAGGGACTGGATAACAGCATTGCTGGTTCTAAGGACAATTCCAAAAAATTTGCGATTGCACAAGTGGTGGTTATGGACTTGCTATATTATCTGCAAGACTCTTCAATGGTGATTGTGCACCTGCACAGTCACAACAGATGGCTGCTGGCCACCTCTACAAGGACTACATTGGGTCTACACCTTTGATGCCCACCAATACCATACTCTCTACAAGGACTACAGTGTGTCTACTCTGTGATGGCCTACCTACCAATATTCTTCAAAACTTCGACTGACTCTGCTGTGGGTTTGCTCTGTTGTGGCCCATTACCTGTCTGCATGTCAAGAGTCAGCACTGTCTTTCCGTTGGAAGCACAATACTACTTCTTCACGACTGCATGGAAATCCACTACTTCTGTGTGCAATTTCTTTTACTAATGAGACTTTGTGAAAAAAAACTGTAATTACTATTATGATGAATGATCAGGACTGTCTTTATGGACTGTGAGAAAATTTTAGCTTTTGACCAACATTGTATCAATAAGTGTGTGTATTTGATTTCTTTGATATTGTAATTATGAAAAATTTTTTCAAATCTATATTGGCCACTGCCCAAAACGTTTTGTAAAATTTTTTGTGGGGAGCATGGGGGCTATGTAACTAGGCTGTTTATGTTTTCTTATCGGCAACGTTACGTAGCGCTCGGTATGAAAATCACTGGCTGTGCTGTGTGCAGTCTGTGGCTAGTTTGCATTGTTGTCTGCCATTGTAGTGTTGGGCAGCGGCAGCTGGATGTGAACAGCGCGTAGCGTTGCGCAGTTGGAGGTGAGCCGCCAGCAGTGGTGGATGTGGGGAGAGAGATGGCGGAGTTTTGTAATTTGTCATGAACTGCTATATATATTATGACTATTAAGGTAAATACATTGTTTGTTCTCTATTAATATCTTTCATTTGCTAACTATGCTGTGTGCAGTCTGTGGCTAGTTTGCATTGTTGTCTGCCATTGTAGTGTTGGGCAGCGGCAGCTGGATGTGAACAGCGCGTAGCGTTGCGCAGTTGGAGGTGAGCCGCCAGCAGTGGTGGATGTGGGGAGAGAGATGGCGGAGTTTTGTAATTTGTCATGAACTGCTATATATATTATGACTATTAAGGTAAATACATTGTTTGTTCTCTATTAATATCTTTCATTTGCTAACTATCCCTATCAGTAGTTAGTGCCTTCCGTAGTTTGAATCTTTTATTTAGCTGGCAATAGTGGCGCTCGCTGTATTGCAGTAGTTCGAGTAATGAAGATTTTTGTGAGATAAGTGATTTCTGTAAGGTATAGTTTAATGTTACTCAGGGCCATTCTTTTGCAGGGATCTTTGATAGTCAGATTGCGTTGCGCTAAAAAATATTGTATGTCAGTTTAAGCACAGTCATGAATAATTGTTTAAAGGGGACGTTTCAGCATATACGTAAGCATGCTATCTGATCACCTGCAACCATTCGTGTCCATTGTGAGTTCTGACGGACTAGAACAATTCCAGCAGGACAACGACACCCCACATGTCCGGAATTGCTACCGAGTGTCTCCAGGAATACTATTCTGAGTCTAAATACTTCCGCTGGCAACCAAACTTCCCAGACATGAACATTCTGGAGCATATCTGTGACCTCTTGCAAAATGCTGTTCACATGAGATTTCCACCCCCTCATACTCTTACGGAATTATGGACAAGCCTGCAGGATTCATCGTGTGACTTCCCTCCAGCACTACTTCAGACATTAGTCGAGTCCAAGCCACGTCGTGTTGCGGAACTTCTGCGTGATCGCGAAGGCCTTACACGATATAGGGCAGATGTACCAGTTTCCTTGGCTCTTCAGTGTATTATTTAGCTTTCATAAATATACATTGCTCCATATTTGCTTGATTTTTGGCCACCACGCACCACGCACCGCTACCAAACTACTTTACCAAGAGGATAACTCCATTCATAAAATCCTTAATGAGGAATTTGCCTCTATGCATCTAATATCTAGAATGGTATTCCCGTTTTCTCCCATACCATGTATTCTGACCTGGGCAACGCCGAGTTTCTGAGCAAGTCTCTACAAATAGAAGGAAGTCTCCTGACAGTCTCACCACCGCTCAACACAAACTGATAAGTTGAGAAACTTGAAGTATGGAGAGGGTGTTGATCTTATACTGTAGGCGACGTTTGAGAAAGGAGTTTTCGAAATTCCACTCCTAAGGGGATGAATCAGTGGATGAATCAGAGGATGAAAAATTTTGGAAAATACGTCGATATTAAGGCAATTTTGAAGCTACAACTACGAAAACCGATATTTGGTTTCTCGATCATAAACAAGGAAATACTTATTTCAGCATTTTTTGAAAATTTACCCCCGAGATGGTGAAGTTTTGAGTCATTTTTTAAAATACATCACTACTGAAGAACTAATGAAACGTTTTTAAAGCCTCAGCTACGAAAAGTGCTATCTGACCTTTAGGATACAAATAAAAGGAATATTTTTTCAGTGCTTTAGGTAATTTAATCCCGAAGGGGTTAAAATAGGGAATTAATACTTCTATGGGAATATTTCATTACGAAAGCATTTTCGAAACAAAACCTAAAAAAAATTGTATTTGGGTTCTCGGTTAAGAATAAGAAATATGTGTTTTAGTGTTTCTAGGAAATTGATCCCCTAAGGGGGTGAAGTAGGTGATGAAAATTTCTATGTGAAATGATTTCTTTACATTAAAACAGTTTTAAAACGAAATGTATGAAAACTCCTGTTTCACTTGTAAAGAAATGTGTGTTAGGATCTGGCTGGAAGTTTCTGTAGAAATGTCACCACGAGAACTCAAAAGGCAGGGTTGAAAAAGACGCCCGATTTCAGCTACTAGAAACATTTTTAGGCCAGGAGTAAGTTTGGAAAACAGTACGATTCTATGGCCATCATTAACGTGAAAAATTTAGAAGATCTTGCAATTTTTGAAGAAAAGAATTCTATGAAAGGAAATAAGCTGTGGATACCATTCAGTCTACAAGACCAGTCCAGCGCCCGCTGTGCCAGTTAAATACAATTTCGTCTGTTACGTGTTGGAATGATGTTCCCTTTTTTTACTTAAAGTAAACTCTAGCTGCAAGTTCTGTACAGCTTAAGAGCCCAGACCACAACAAACGCTTCTGGCTATCTGTGTTTACACAAAAGATAATGATTGCGAAATGTTGCAAAGTCTTCTACTAAAGCCGTTATTGCTACTGCTACTGCCGATTTCGCAGCGCTCATCTACCGCTGCTTATCCGATAAGCTAATGAGGATGAATATTAGACTGAGCAATTGTCAATTCGAGGGCAGTTTTATTGCACTCTGGAGACAAAAGTTACACAACATGGAGTGGCAGAAGAGGTGGTGTGTCTGGCCCGTTCCTGCATAATCACTGTCTCCTGCGAGTATATGGTAGTGTCAATTTTGGAAGCAAGAACATAGTCTCGGTGTGAGTCGTCTGGAACAGCCCTACGTAAACAGAATATGCAAAAATAAATTCAAGGAGACGGTATAACAACTCGTCCTTCAGCAAACCGTGTGATTTCCTTGCAGAGCGCAGCTGTCTGCAGCCCTGACAGAAGAAAAACAGATCACACACTCACACAGAAATGCAAATTCTGGTTGGCGCAGCCTACCACGAATCGAGTCCCGGAAGATTTCTTCTCAACTCCGTAATCGGGGAGAGTTTAGGGAAACAGTCCAATACACCGTCGACACTCACACACCACACAAAATTACAGGGTCTCAGTTGTGCTCTAATGGAAGGTACCATAATTTCTTATTCCACTGTGAACTGCTGGTACCTTCTAGTGCTTCCACTTAAATAGGTGTCTCTTATGGCGCAGGATCAGCCCACGTAGTACGAGGAGTTTGCGCTCTGATGGTGCCATTCCCGACTAATTCCTCCGGAGCATCGATAAGAGTTAAGAGTCCCGCTGCGCAGATTGCCTCTCGCAGGACACGTCCTCCCGCAAATCCTGCATATTTCCGATAATCAGCAGTCGGCACCTGAGCCCCTGCTATGTTCTCGGTTTTATAGTCTGATGCCTTTATGAAGCATAAAGCATAAAATCCCGTCGCCCATCATTCATGAATGAATAGCAGAGCAAAAAGTCTGCATACACACGAAAAGGATTTACCACACACTGTGTTTCCGATTTCGTCACTTGTTTGCTGAAGTATAGTCTTTAGAAGGGACAGGATGATGAACTATGTACTAAGTCATCACAGAATGCTAGGTACCAAACATGTTTAAAGGTCATTGGCAATAGATGTTAAATATTTGATGTAATGCATGACACACAGCTGTTACATGCCCTTATAAAAATCATCGCAGCACCTGCAAACAAAAAAATTCATGAAACAGCCAGAGATGCATGGAGGGTAATCAGTTTCACACGAGACGCTATACGTAATACTTGTAAAAGTGCACATATGACAGTGTCAGTAATGCAGAAGACCCGTAAGGGAGGTCGAAACGTCGCTCTAGTAAGAGAAAAATGGCGCGACCGAAAAACCAAAAGATTTCACCTTCTATGTATTATTATACTTCTTATATTTTTGCGTTATTGGCACTGAAATGTTATCATTTTCTCTTGTTCTATTACATTTTTGAACAACAGACATGTGCTTCTATTTATTTATCGTATGTCCGTGTCTGGAGTCGGCTTTGTAATATGTGTTAGAAACTTTCAGCATTGAATGAATGCTGCAGCACTAATTACATTTTTGCCTTCGTTTGTTTTTCATGGTACATATGTAAGTTCGATTACTCTTTGATTTGCTTGCCGTTGGTTTATCTTCAGTTATGACTGTTGCTTCACTTCTGAAACATCACGTCTTCGATACGAATGTACGTTTCTTCTTATTACTTTGGGTACTTCTGATGCGACTCTGTTAATACCATCCCCATATTGATATGACGTGACATGATTCTTAAGTCACCTAGGAACGTTTTTAAGTACAAGATGTACCACCTCATGCATAATTGATTGTATTCTATGCATTTACGGTAGTTTCATATTTTTATGTGTACAGGTATTGCAAAGATGTTTGTTAACCGAAACGAGTAATGATGATCCATTTCATAAGAGAAGAGGTAAGCGCAGAGGGCAAAAACTGTAGGGGTATAGCCGGCCGGGGTGGCCGAGCGGTTCTAGGCACTACAGTCTGGAACCATGTGACCGCTACGGTCGTAGGTTCGAATCCTGCCTCGGGCGTGAATGTGTGTGATGTTCTTAGGTTAGTTAGGTTTAAGTAGTCCTAAGTTCTAGGGGACTGATGACCTCACATGTTAAGTCCCATAGTGCTCAGAGCCATTTGAACCAAGTCATTTGTAGGGGTATACAGAGATCTTTATAAGTCAAAATGTTACAAACAAATGAAGACGTTGTGTCTAAGTGCTACTGTGAGATGAAGAAGTTGATTTAAGAGAAGAAATCGTGGCGGGCAGTATCAAACCAGTTAGAAGACTTCTAAAGAGAGAAAAAAAAACTAGAACACAGGCCTACAAAAGCTAATCTTTTTGGAGAAGGATACAGAATTCACCTACACGCTCAGATTAAAATATGGTATTCATTCTCAGTGTAGTTTTAGGTTTCTCATCTGAGCCTTGTTTGGAAAATATGTTCATTCAGATGATATGGGCGTATTGCTCAATTTTGCTACCGCGTTAGGTCCAACGTTTTTGACGTGATGAACTGTAACATACTATGAAGCTGACCGAAGAGCGAATACGCACTATTTCCTGTTATACAGGGTTATTACAAATGATTGAAGCGATTTCACAGCTCTACAATAACTTTATTAATTGAGATATTTTCACAATGCTTTGCACACACATACAAAAACTCAAAAAGTTTTTTTAGGCATTCACAAATGTTCGATATGTGCCCCTTTAGTGATTCGGCAGACATCAAGCCGATAATCAAGTTCCTCCCACACTCGGCGCAGCATGTCCCCATCAATGAGTTCGAAAGCATCGTTGATGCGAGCTCGCAGTTCTGGCACGTTTCTTGGTAGAGGAAGTTTAGACACTGAATCTTCCACATAACCCCACAGAAAGAAATTGCATGGGGTTAAGTCGGGAGAGCGTGGAGACCATGACATGAATTGCTGATCATGATCTCCACCACGACCGACCCATCGGTTTTCCAATCTCCTGTTTAAGAAACGCCTTTTCCGTAAGATTTTCCAAACCGTCGGCTGTGGTACTTTTAGCTCCCTGCTTGCTTTATTCGTCGACTTCCGCGGGCTACGCGTGAAACTTGCCCGCACGCGTTCAACCGTTTCTTCGCTCACTGCAGGCCGACCCGTTGATTACCCCTTAGAGAGGCATCCAGAAGCTTTAAACTGCGCATACCATCGCCGAATGGAGTTAGCAGTTGGTGGATCTTTGTTGAACTTCGTCCTGAAGTCTCGTTGCACTGTTATGACTGACTGATGTGAGTGCATTTCAAGCACGACATACGCTTTTTCGGCTCCTGTCGCCATTTTGTCTCACTGCGCTCTCGAGAGCTCTGGCGGCAGAAACCTGAAGTGCGGCTTCAGCCGAACAAAACTTTACGAGTTTTTCTACGTATCTGTAGTGTGTCGTGACCATATGTCAATGAATGGAGCTACAGTGAATTTATGAAATCGCTTCAATCATTTGTAATAGCCCTTTATTTCAGTATCTATTGAAATAGAAGGCAAAAAAATTACATAAAAAGCAGAATTTGCATATTCGTGGGGCCAGTTCTTTGTCAATAATTACGTACCTCCGATATTTACATCTTATGAAGCGGCATGAATTTACAATAATTAGAGATATGCACTACGTTTCTGTTGCGTCCCGACATGTGTCGTGTGCACAATATTGTGCAATAATTATCTCTTGCCTTGCGTGATCATATGACACAAATTGGATCCTATTTATTGGTACACTCCACAAGTTGTCCTGCATATTACACAATTTTGAGATTATAGCTTCATAAGTGGTAAATACTGTTGAGGTTCTCGAGTCCCTGGATTATATATAAACATAATTAAGTTTAAACGGGAAGCTCACTGCACAAGTCCTCTTGTAATAGGGCAATTTTTATTTTATTGAGTCAATCGAGAAGATGGAAACTACTCCTTACGTATTTAAGTGCGAATATTTTGTTCACTTAAAAGGTTGTAGCAAAGGCGATTCACTGACATATACCGAAGAACGAGAACGAATTTTTGTTACAACTAAAGTCTCTGAAATCCTAATTTCAATCTTTCGTGGGTTTCCCCAAATAATTCTAGGCATAGCGCCACGTTTCACAAGGTGTGTTTTAAAACCGAGGTCGAAATGAATAAAGATCTAACGTATATAAACTAGAACTGCAGGACAAAATTTCATTATTTCAGTATTTTGCCAGTGTTCTCAAATAGAAAGAGTTTGTACAACTGAGGGCGTAAAATATTTTATCGTAGTGTTTCTAGACCCGTAGCACTGCAGGTTACATGCAAATTTTTGTCCGTAGACGAGTTAGCAAACCTGCTAATGAGGGCGTGGAAAGCGAGCGCTGACAAGCGTGAGACGCGGGCGGCACGTTGCGCCCCCGCCGCTGACGGCGCGCCGCCACGCCGCCTGTCACGTCGTATCCTGAGGCGCCACCCCCGCTGCCTTTAATTTCCGCCGGCGACCCCTGCACGCGGCCCGCGGCCACACACCTCACTTCCTGGGTCTGCGCGCAGCTCGAAGCCCTGACTGGCTGCTGTCTGCTCCACCTGCCCCTCAGTTTATGTACAGGTGTACACTCCAAACGTATTTTTTTTAATTGCTGTAGTCATTCCGCTTATACTTGTTAAAATATTGATTGTCATTGTGCGAAGGGCGTTGAATAGATAACCCCATACAATCTTTTCTCGGCCCATTTTGGTTGAGTATATGCTGAATTTGTTACGGAACATAGCGAGGTATACCCTCTTCAGCCGCTGAAGTTTCATGAAGTTCCGATAGATGGCGGCGCTGTCTGTAACATCGAAGATACTCACACACCCTCGCAGAATTTATATGGAAACCTGAAAGTGAGCGAAAGCACGGTGAGTCCTTGGGCGAGGCATCTGCCATCATCGGAACAAGGTCGCTCCAGCCTGTTGTATATCACGCGTGCGACACGGCGGCTCACATTTGCGACTCCTGCAATGTTGGTACGTGTGGACACACTCATTCGAGGTGATTTACGGATCAGAATCAAGCACCTCGCTACGAAGCTGGACGTCTCCGTTGGTATTACTACCACACTCTTCACAATTTGGGGTACTCAAAGTTGTGTGCCGCTAGGTTTCCGAACGTCCCCCATGAACCATGGACCTTGTCGTTGGTGGAGAGGCTTGGGTGCCTCAGCCATACAGATAACCGTACCGTAGGAGCAACCACAACGGATGGCTATCTGTTGAGAGGCCAGACAAACGTGTGGTTCCTGAAGAGGGGCAGCAGCCTTTTCAGTAGTTGCAGGGGCAACAGGCTGGATGTTTGACTGATCTGGCCTTGTAACACTGACCAAAACGGCGTTGCTGTGCTGGTACTGCGAAAGGCTGAAAACAGAAGGAAACTACAGCCGAAACTTTTCCCGAGGGCATGCAGCTTTATGGCAAAGAAAGCATTTTAGAAGAAGAGAAATTTGTTCACGTCGAGTATAGATTTAAGTGTAAGGAAGTCGTTTCTGAAAGTAATTGTAAGGGGTGTAGCCATCTGTGGAAGTGAAACATGGACGATAAATTGTTTGGACAAGAAGAGAATAGAAGCTTTCGAAATGTGGTGCCACAGAAGAATGCTGAAGATGAGATGGGTAGATCACACAACTAATGAGGAGGTATTGAATAGGATTGGGGAGAAGAGAAGTTTGTGGCACAACTTGATTAGAAGGAGGGATCGGTTGGTAGAACATGTTCTGAGGAATCAAGATTGGTTCAAATGGCTCTGAGCACTACGGGACTTAACTACTGAGGTCATCAGTCCCTTGGAAATTAGAACTACTTAAACCTAACTAACCTAAGGACATCACACACATCCATGCCCGAGGCAGGATTCGAACCTGCGACAGTAGCAGTCTCGCGGTTCCGGACTGTAGTGCCTAGAACCGCGTGGCCACCGCGGTCGGCGAAGCATCAAGAGATCACCAATTTAGTTTTGGAGAGCAACGTGGAGGGTAAAAATCGTAGAGGGAGACCAAGAGAAGAATACACTAAGCAGATTCAGAAGGATGTAGGTTGTAGTAGGCACTGGGAGATGAAGAAGCTTGCACAGGATAGAGTACCATGGAGAGCTGCATAAAACCAGTCTCAGGACTGAAGACCACAACAACAACAACAGGTTTCCGAAATCGTACAGAAGACCATCTGTGAGGAAACTGCCTACGCGATTCGAGGTTGATCAAAACAATTTTTGTCGAACATCGACACAGTTGATGAAATGTGGGTTCATCACTTCGAACTGGAAACAAAACGGCAGTGGTGCCAAATCACCTCTCCTCCGAAGAAAAAGTTCTTAGCCGTGCTTTCAGCCAGTAAAGCAATGGGGACGATCTTCTGGGACTCTGAAGGGAATATTCTGTTTGATGTCCTCCATCAGCGTTCAACGAACAGCTCGGAAGTGTCTTCTACTACCTTCAGGGAACTGAAGAGACGTCGTCCGCTCTTTCGTCGCCACAAAAATTCAAACGGACTTTTTCATCTTCATGAACCCGAAAAGCCTCATAAAACTTTGCGCATGCGAGATGAGCTCACAAAACCTCATTAGACTGTTCTTCCTCATTCACCATACAGTCTGGATCTCGCACCTTCAGACTTCATGTTTCGCCCAATAAAGGATGCACTGTGATGCAGTAACATGTTGGTTCTCATGTCGACCAGTGGATTGGTACCATGCGATCATTTGGCCCACCCAGTAAGTTGGCGTAAGGCCGTCCCATTGACCAAAGATTGTATTGAAAATAAGGTTTTGTAGCCAAAAGAGGGGGGAAAAACATGGCGTATTGGAATCCTAAATAAAAGCAACCTCTTTTCAGAAAAAATTCTGCTACATTACTTACAGACCTCCCTCGTAATTTCGACATTTTCTAATTTTCAAGTCCACTGAGGGAAAATATTTTCAGCAAATAATTTTTGTGTGAAAACTAAATCTTTTTTAATAAAAAAAACGTTATTAACATTCTGAATCATTTACTTTGTGTCTACATATTTATTTCTCAACATAGTCGCCCTGGAGACGATGACACTTCTTCCAGCGAGAGACCAGTATGACTTAGTCTCTTAAAATCGTCGCTGTAAAAATACTTGACTTTATTAACGGAGCCAAAACGCCGCATCTGCTTGCAGTGTTTCACCACGATCAAAGTGACGTCTTCGAAGTTTTTGTTTTAGTCATCAGTCTACCGACTGCCAACCTCTCCGTCGTAGCACTTGTATCCTACAGCTTCAATTATTTGTTGGATGTATTCCAACGTCCGTCTTCCTCTGCAGTTTTTAACCTCTGAGTTCGTAGGAGTACCACGCAAGTTATACCGTGATGTCTTACCAGGTGTGCTACCACCCAGTCCGTTCTTTTTGTCAGTGTTTTCCATATATTTCTTTACTCGCCGATTCTCTGCAGGATCTCCTCATTGTTTACCTTATAAGTACCTCTAAGTTTCGAAATTCATCTGTAGCACCACATCTCAGTGCTTCTATTACCTTCTGTTCTGGAACACCCACAATCCCTGTTCCACTAACATACAATACTGTTCTCCCAACGTAGATTCTCTGGAAATTCTTGCTCAAATTAAGGCCTGTGTTTGTAGACATCACTTTTCCGAGAATTTCCTTTTTTGTGAGTGCTTTTTTTTTTTGTCCTCCTTGCTTCTCCGTCATGAGCTATTATCCTGCCTAGGTAGCAGAATTCCTGAGCTTCATCTAGTTTGTGATCACAAGTCCTGATTTTAAGTTTCTGTCATTCTCATTTCTGCTACTACTCATTACTTTCATCTCCCTTCGATTTATTCTGAGTCCATATTCTGTACTCATTAGACTGTTCATTCCATTCAGCAGATCTAGTTCTTATTCACTTTCACTCAGGATAACAGTGTCATCAGCGTATCTGATCACTGATGTCGTTTCACCTTGAATTTTAATTCCACTCTTGAATCTTTCTTTTATTTTCGTCATTTCTTCTTCGAAGTATAGATCCAGTTGTGGCGCTTTTTAGTCTGAGCACCTCGTTCTGTGTCTTCCATTCTTATTGTTCGCTCTTGACTTTTCCACATATACTGTACTACAAGTGTTTCCCTATAGCTTTATCACTATTCTTCTCAGAATTTCGAATACCTTGCACCATTTGGCAATGTAGAAAGCTTTTTACAGGTAGACTAATCCTAGGAACGTGTCTTGACTTTCCTTCAGTCTTGCTTCCATTAACAATCGCAGCATCAGAACTGCCCCTCTGGTGCCTTTACCTTCCCTGAAGCCAAACTGAGCGTCATGTAACAAATCATCATTTTTCTTTTCCACTCTTCTGTATATTATTCGTGTCAGCAGCTTAGATGCATAAGCTGTTAAGCTGACTGTGCGATAATAATCGTAGTTGTCCTCTCTTGCGATGTTTGTAATTGTGTGGAGGATGGTATATCGCCAGACTCTACATTCTACACAACAGTGTGAATAGTCGTTCCGTTGCCACTTCCCCAATGATTTTAGAACTTCTAAAGGAATGTTATCTATCTCGTATGCATATTTCATCTTAAGTTTTCCAATGCTCTTTTAAATTCTCATCCTAATATTGGATCCCCTATCTCTTCTACTACTCCTGTTTCTTCTTCGATCACGTCCAAAGGCAAGTCTTCCCCCTGTAGAGGCCGTCGAGGTACTCTTTCCATCCATCCGCTCTCTCCTCTGCATTTAACAGTTGAATTCCCATTGTACTCTTAGCGTTCTTTAAGTTTTGGAAACATTAAAATTAAATGGGGCCAAGTCGGCATTGAATGGAGGGAAATGGGTGACAGTGAACCCAAGGCGTTGGATTACTGCAGATGTGTGTGTTCTGACATTGCTCCCAACGACTCGGCTGTTGAACTGCTCCGTGCTGCTCAATTAATAATGACTCCTAACTGACGGTACTGACAGAAACTTCCTTGGTCCTGTGTGCTGTTAGCTTATGTACTGATTTTCAGGAACATCTGAATGAATTTCTCTAGCAGCGGTACTTTCCCTCATGCTGTCGATGATCATCCGAATGGCTGAAAACTTTCTAGCATCTTTCACAAGTTTGTCTAACATTCTGGTTGTACGCAAGCGTTTGTTATTCACGTTGGCACCCAAGGGTGTTGTCCTGGCTAGACCCTCACCACACTGCAATGGCCGCTGCAGTATTGTCAAGAAGTCCTACTTCATACGGGCATGGATGTGTATGATGTCCTTAGGTTAGTTAGGTTTAAGTAGTTCTAAGTTCAAGGGGCCTGATGACCTCACATGTTAAGTCCCATAGTGCTCAGAGCCATTTGAACCTACTTCATACGTAGTGCTGCCTCCATTCGAGATGCCAACCTGGCATCGCGCTTTGTACATCGTTTGAACATTGAAGTCTCACTCCTTTCTTCTTAGCCATGCCAAATTTCATATTAATACGAGGGACAATCAATATGTAATGCAACACGTTTTATCAGTCAGTTTCAGTTGAAAAATGTGAAATTTGACGGACATCGTGGAATATTCCCGTTTCAGCCAGTATAGTTTCATGAACTTTCGATTTGTGGCGGCGGTACACGTAGCATTCAAAATGGCGAAATGGGGTCTGTAACGGAGGTGCGTTCGAAGCAGAGTGTTGTCATTGTAATGCTTTTAGCGGAACACCAGAGCGTCACAGATGTTCGTAGGGCAGATGCCCATAGGCGCTTGGAGAATGTCCACAGAGACCTGGCAATGAACAAAATCACGGCGATTCCTAGGGCAAGCCGTCTGACATCATCGTAACAAGGTCGTGCAAACCTATCCAATCTCCCACGTGCCGGCCGGTCACACATAGCTGTGACTCCTCCAATGTTCGAACGTGCTAACGTTATCATCCGAGGTGATTTATGAACCTTACGTACATACAGGGCTATTACAAATGATTGAAGCGATTTCATAAATTCACTGTAGCTCCATTCATTGACATATGGTCACGACACACTACAGATACGTAGAAAAACTCATAAAGTTTTGTTCGCTGAAGCCGCACTTCAGGTTTCTGCCGCCAGAGCGCTCGAGGAGGAGGAGGATATTAGTGTTTAACGTCCCGTCGACAACGAGGTCATTAGAGACGGAGCGCAAGCTCGGGTGAGGGAAGGATGGGGAAGGAAAACGGCCGTGCCCTTTCAAAGGAACCATCCCGGCATTTACCTGAAGCGATTTAGGGAATTCACGGAAAACCTAAATCAGGATGGCCGGAGACGGGATTGAACCGTCGTCCTCCCGAATGCGAGTCCAGTGTGCTAACCACTGCGCCACCTCGCTCGGTACCAGAGCGCTCGAGAGCGCAGTGAGTGAAAATGGCGACAGGAGCCGAAAAAGCGTATGTCGTGCTTGAAATGCACTCACATCAGTCAGTCGCAACAGTGCACTGACACTTCAGGACGAAGTTCAACAAAGATCCACCAACTGCTGACTCCATTCGGCGATGGTATGCGCAGTTTAAAGCTCCTGGAGGGGAAATCAACGGATCGGCCTGTAGTGAGCGAAGAAACGGTTGGACGCGTGCGGGCAAGTTTCACGTGTAGTCCGCGGAAGTCGACGAATAAAGCAAGCAGGGAGCTAAACGTACCAAAGCCGACGGTTTGGAGAATCTTACGGAAAAGGCTAAAGCAAAAGCCTTACCGTTTACAATTGCTACAAGCCCTGACACCCGATGACAAACTCAAACGCTTTGAATTTTCGGCGCGGTTGCAACAGCTCATGGAAGAGGATGCGTTCAGTGCGAAACTTGTTTTCAGTGATGAAGCAACATTTTTTCTTAATGGTGAAGTGAACAGACACAATGTGCGAATCTGGGTGGTAGAGAATCCTCACGCATTCGTGCAGCAAATTCGCAATTCACCAAAAGTTAACGTGTTTTTTGCAATCTCACGGTTTAAAGTTTACGACCCCTTTTCTTCTGCGAAAAAAACGTTACAGGACACGTGTATCTGGACATGCTGGAAAATTGGCTCATGCCACAACTGGAGACCGACAGCGCCGACTTCATCTTTCAACAGGATGGTGCTCCACCGCACTTCCATCATGATGTACGGCATTTCTTAAACAGGAGATTGGAAAACCGATGGATCGGTCGTGGTGGAGATCATGATCAGCAATGCATGTCACGGCCTCCACGCTCTCCCGACTTAACCACATGCGATTTCTTTCTGTGGGGTTATGTGAAAGATTCGGTATTTAAACCTCCTCTACCAAGAAACGTGCCAGAACTGCGAGCTCGCATCAACGATGCTTTCAAACTCATTGATGCGGACATGCTGCGCCAAGTGTGGGAGGAACTTGATTATCGGCTTGGTGTCTGCCGAATCACTAAAGGGGCACATATCAAACATTTGTGAATGCCTAAAAAAAACTTTGAGTTTTTGTATGTGTGTGCAAAGCATTGTGAAAATATATCAAATAATAAAGTTATTGTAGAGCTGTGAAATCGCTTCAATCATTTGTAATAACCCTGTACATTGATCCTTGTTCCATACATCATGAATACGACACTTCGAAAATATGTGGAACGTGTCACTCTAACATAAGTTTTCTTTACACCAAATAATTAATTAATCTTTTCTTTTCTTATTTTTTATGTAATTTTTATTTTTTACAGTTACTACTTCATATCTAAAAATTCATCTATTGAGTAGAAGAAGTTATCATTCAGAAATTCTTTTAATTTGCTTTTAAATGTTGGTTGGCTATCTGTCAGACTTTGAATACTATTTGGTAAATGACCAAAGATTTTTGTGGCAGCGTAATTCACCCCTTTCTGTGCCAAAGTAAGATTTAAACCAGACTAGTAAAGATCAGCCTTTCTTCTAGTGTTGTACTTATGCATTTCGCTCTTATTTTTGAATTGGGATGGGTTATTAATGACAAATTTCATAAGTGAATATATGTATTGCGAAAGTTTTGTGAATATCCCGAGTTTCTTAAATAAATGTCTGCAGGATGATCTTGGGTGGGCTCCAGCTTTTATTACGACTATATGCTTTTATGCAATGAATACTTTCTCTCTTAATGACGAATTGCCCCAAAATATAATGCCATATGAAAACAGTGAATGAAATTAGGCATAGTAGGCTAATTCACTGATATGTTGATCACTTAAATTTGCAATAAACCTAATAGCATAAGTAGCTGAACCTAACCGTTTCAGCAGATCATCGATGTGTTTCTTCCAATTCAATTTCTCATCAATGCACACACCCAGAAATTTCGAGTATCCTGCCTTAGCAACAGACTTCTGTTCATTAGATTTATCAATGTTGTTATGCAATTTACTGTACAGAACTGTATAAACTGTGTTTTCTCAAACTTCAGTGAGAGTCGACTTGCAGAGAACCACTTAATAATTTTCTTAAAGACGTTATGTACAACTTAATGAGCTGATTCTTGCCTGTTGGGTGTGATTACTATACTTGTATCATCATCAAAAAGAACTAGCTTTGCATCTTCATGAATATAGAGTGGCAAGTCGTTAATATATATTAAGAACAATAAGGGACCCAAGACTGAACCCTGCGGGACACCATACTTGACACTTTCCCCGTTAGATGACTCTGCTGGTTTTTGCAGTTTATCTGTACCGTTAATTTCAACCTTCTGCATTCTTCCAGTTAAATATGTCAGTGAAAGCTATACACAATTTTCTGTTGCAAAGCCTATCTGAAAACCTAACTGACATTTAGTTAGTACTTCATTTTTACAAATATGTGATGCTACACTTGAATACATTAGTTTTTCAAGAATTTTGGATAAAGCTGTCACAATCAGACACCACTTCGCTCAATTAGATGTCTGTGTTGGTAGTGCTGACACACTCGTCCACCAGTTGTGGTACTGAAAGATGTATGCCTGCTGGATTCCTAGCCGCTTAAGGGAAGACCACAGAGAGCCACAAAGGACCACCTGTGCGAAACCAATTGCGCGTTATGAAGCTGATAGTGACATTTTTTTTTTAGCCGCGCGGGATTAGTCGAGCGGTCTTGGGCGCTGTAGTTATGGACAGTGCGGCTGATCCCGGCGGAGATTCGAGTCCTCCATCGGGAATGCGTGTGTGTGTTTGTTCTTACGTTTATTTAGGATAGGTATTGTGTAAGCTTAGGTACTGATGACCTTAGCAGTTAAGTCCCATAAGATTTCACACACATCTGACAATTTTTGTCGAACATCGTCATAAGCGATGAAACATGGGTTCATCACTTCGAACCGAAAACAATACGGCAATCCCTGGAGTGGCACCCCATTACCTTTCCTCCAAAAGAAAAAGTTAAAAACCGCACCTTCTGCCGGTAAAATCACGTGGACGGTCTTCTGCAACTCTGTAGGGGTTATTGTGTTTGATGTCTTCACTCATGGTGCAGGTTCATTGAACTGTTTCTCCACCTCCATCCTAAAGCATAGATCTCGCACTTGACCCAATGATGGATACACTTTGCGGGAAGCCTTACGTAGATTATGGTTCCGACATCGCCCTGCAAAATGATAACATGTCAGCGTACAGAAGCTCCCAGTAAGATGGCTTAAGCCCACCGCCTTGAATGGAGATTAAGACAAACAATAGGTTTTTGTAGCCATAAGAGTGGAGAATAATATGTTGTAATCCAATCCTGAATAAAACCAAGCCAGCCGGAGTGGCCGAGAGGTTCTAGGCGCTACAGTCTGGAACTGCGCGACCGCTATGGTCGCAGGTTCGAATCCTGCCTCGGACATGTATGTGTGTGATGTAGTAAGGTTAGTTAGGTTCTAAGTTCTAGGGGACTAATGACCTCATAAGTTCCGTAGTGCTCAGAGCCATTTGCGTTGCATACTTAATTAACGCCCCTCGTAAAATTTGATGTCTTGCTGGAACATAGTTCTAACAAAATGGTTCAAATGGCTCTGAGCACTTTGGGACTTAACATCTGTGGTCACCAGTCCCCTAGAACTTAGAACTACTTAAAACTAACTAACCTAAGGACATCACACACATCCATGCCCGAGGCAGGATTCGAACCTGCGACCGTAGCAGTCCCGCATAGTTCTAACAGTCTAAAGGCAAATACATATGGTGACACCCACACTTGCACACACGATGTGAGCGTGAGTCACGTGACTAGCATGAAAACAGCATTAGTTTCGTACGAATAAAAACTACGTGTAGAATACATACTGAAATCAATCGCTCGTGTAGGCGAGATGGTGGCTGGATCACAACACATATTAAACAACACAAGTGTAACTACCCACAGAGCGTGAGCTTGAGAACACGAAGATATTAGTACGTGGAAAATTGGAAATGTATGCTTAGTTCCTATGGGACCAAACTGCTGAGATCATCGGTCCCTAGGCTTACACACTACTTAATCTAACTTGCGCTAAGGACAACACACACGCTCATGCCCGAGGGAGTAAGCGAACCTCCGACGGGGGGAACCGCACGGACCGTGACGAGACGCCTAGACCGCGCGGCTACCCCGCACGACTATGTGAATTCATAAACCTATCGCTAACGGTTGTGGTATTTAAATATGGACTTATAATGAACCAAGTAGTGGTTGTCCCAAAACGGCCTTTTTCTTCAGGTCGCTGCAATTTTTCAATTTTTTTCTACTTACAGTACACAGTCAGATACTACATTATATCATCGGCTTGGGGAAAGCAAACGTTACGGGCGACACAGAAGAACATTCTGTGTAGGCAGTTACCATTCTGTCCTGCTGCACTGAGGTCGTAAAAACTGAACAGAAATCTCCCTCCTCTGGCGACAGGCTGGGACACAACTGTTTTAACTCTCTCCAGTCTCCTCCTGCTCTTTAACACATTTGGTGGTAGCAGATGAAGCTGACTCTTTGTTACGTACCATGTTACATTCATGCCACTACTCCAGATCAACCTGAGCTCTGAACACAGAGCGTTGACCAACAACGCTAAAACCTGACCCAAATTCATGGAAGAACTTGAGACCACATATCCATGAATGAAACGAAAAATTAAATTGTCTGATTAATTCAGTACTGAGGAGTCAATACTAATTGTTGCAGCACCAAGTTCCTGCAGTGACGATAAATCAGGCAAAACGTAATGGAGGCAGATAAGTCTATTGTTTGCTTTTGTACTGGTCGTAGTTCCAATTAGTGAGGAATTTCTCTGGCTTCCTATTTCTTTTTAGTCGGCACTGTGTAACTCGAACCACTCCATCACACTAACGGCCTTGTGACATGGTGAATAATCTTGTTGAAAAATGCTACTGCCGTCAGGAGTGTACGTGGTCTGCAACAAATGTACGACACTCCTTGACCGTCATGGTACCTGCATGTGCACCGCTGGTCCCATGGATGCTCACATGAAAGTTCCCCAGAGCATAATGTAGCGGCCGTCAGCTCGCCTCCGTCCTGCTGTTCGGGTGTGAAGGAGCTGTTTCCCTGGAAGACGTCGGATTCGCGCCCTCCCGTCGGCGTAATGAAGGAAGTATCGAGATTAATCAGACCGTGCAATGGTCTGCCACTGCGCCAACAATCAGTGCTGGTGGTCAAGAGCACATGTGAGTTGTAGTTGCCGATGCCGTGGTGTTATCATTGGCATGTGCATGGGTAGTCGTCTGCGGAGGACTGTTCGGTCCACTGTGTAATCAGACACACTTGTACTCTGGCCTAAATTAAAGTGTAATGGTAGATCCAACGCATTTCGTCGCCTGTCCTGTTTTACCGGTCTGCCCAGCCTACGTCATGCTACATCAGTAATGATGGGTGGCCGCCCAACCTCGCGACGTCTAGATGTGGTTTCCCCTTCGTTTCATGTTGGAGGCATTCATCACTGCACTCCCCAGCAGACACGCGAAATGCTCGCGCCGGAGCCGGCGGCCCATTACAATCTGCCATCAGTCAAACTCAAATCGCGCGCGTTCCCCATTCTGCAAACGAACAGCACTCTGATACTACGTGCACTGAGCATGTGCCTAACTAGCAGTCCTTTCTCGCTAGGTGAATATCTATCGATTAGATGGGTTTATATCGATATTATGTCGGTGGTCTTAATGTTCTGGCTGATCAGTGTACACTGTCCAATCGCGTTAATGTGACCACATGTCGAAAGCCTGAACAAGAAGCTTTTGCAACGCGGATCGTGCTATACGTCCAGGAAGAGTGTCATTGTGGTGCTGGAACTTAGAAATATGAACCCATGCCGACTCCATTGCCGCGGAAAGTTGCGCTAGGCTTCTCGGATGAGGATCTACGGATGCGAAAAGCCCAGTCGAGGTCGTCCCACAGACTCTCGACTGGTTTTAAATCCGGTGAGTTTCGTGGTCGGGGGAGTAAGGTAAGCTCATCCTGGTGCTCTTCGAACAACGCAAGTACACTGCGAGCTGTGTGGCACGTTGCATTGTCCTGCTGGTAGACGACATTGCGCCGAGGAAAAAAAACTGTCTGTAGTGGTAGACATGGTCCTCAACTGCATTCATGTGTTGATCCAATGTGTCTTCAATAATTACGAGGATATCCAGGGAATGCCACGAAAACTCCCCTTGCCGCCCCCCCCTCCCCGCCCCGCTGGCCTAGACCCTTCCGACCGTTTTTTACAGGGTGTTTTATTTCAGACTATTAATGGAGTACACGCCAGCGGGGCGTCTGCATCTGAAAAGATCACCTGTCATCAGCAGTGGACGTCCAGTTGCGTTACTGGCGCGCAAATTTCACCCTTCGTCACCGATGAACAGCAGTCAGCATGGTTACATGAACCAATCGCCTGCTGCAGATGCTGATACGAACAAACGTACACTGAACGCTCGTTGAGGAAACACGGCTGGTATCTGCTTGGCTCACCCGGGCGACCTGTTGGTCAGCAGATGCACCTCTGTTCGCCCGTACACATCTCCGCAGCCGTCGTTCATCCCTGTTATCTACGGCCCGTGGTGCACCCCAGATGCCTCGGCGCCGGTCTTTGATACCTGACACTTTTCCATGCGCGGTATACTTTAACCACGACGGCACGTCAACAGTTCATAAACTTAGCCTTTTCTGAAATGCTTCTACCTGTGGCCCTAAAGCCAATGATCACGCCCTTCTGAACGTCATGCTTCCATCCTTGGCCAGAAATACAGTGATCATGGCTTTCGGACGCCAGATACATTGCTCCGTTTCTGCATTACGACAACGACTCCACTGTTATCCCTGTTCCCTCTCAGAAACACTTTATGTAACTTCCACTGTTTTTGCTTCCACCCGCGTCTGTAAATGTGTATTGCATGTTAGTGTAAGATATAAGCACTGATCACATTAATGTCACTGGATCATGTATAATAACCAGTGCTTTTTTTTTACTAAAAAAAGAGTATGAGGGTACTCCGACATTGGATATAATGTAGCGGAAATTACTTATAACTGAAGCATGGGATGCCACCCGTCTGCTTTTAGCCACGACATAATCAACATGTCGAATTGATAAAAAAAAAAGAGAGAGAGATAGAGAGAGAGAATGTGGTATCGAACACTTCAGTTTATACCACCTCAAATGAAGCATGCGATTCCC
This sequence comes from Schistocerca cancellata, assembly GCF_023864275.1. Classification (NCBI taxonomy): domain Eukaryota; kingdom Metazoa; phylum Arthropoda; class Insecta; order Orthoptera; family Acrididae; genus Schistocerca; species Schistocerca cancellata. The sequence continues at coordinate 446,834,795 of NC_064631.1, forward strand.
ACCAACCCCTGAACAATAAAAGAAAATGGCATTGTACACTTCAATTGAACTATAATACACCTCAAACGAAACAGGTGAGTCCAATCAACCCTCCAACATACAAAACAATGCAAGGAAATATTAACCGAACACATATTTTAACCTATAAAACACCACTAAAAGACACAATACGACCATTCACACCTATCATCAACAACAACAGAAACTACACTACAAAAATCTTTTGTAACCTTGTTTGGCTTCCGAAATGGCATAGATGATGGGTGGTATCCCGTGATTCAACTGACCCAATTATTAATATAGCTGAAAATTTATTTAACTATAAAACTACAGTGTAACTTACATTAATAGCATGTCAGTGACATCGCTTTTCCCACCAAAAACTGCACTGGTATCGTTCGTATTGCAATTACCAACACGAAAAAATGAAATGAAAAATTTACCTCACTCTTCCAAGTACTCAACATGGTAAAAAAATTACTTTGTTAACGAAATAGTTTAGGGGTACGCATCCCCCAGCGTTCCCCCAGAAAACACCACTGATATTAACACAGTGTTCTGCCTGAGTTTGTTTATCACGTTTTCTGCCAATGACAAGGATCTTGTCTGATCTTAGTGTTCCTTTGCTTGCTGCGTAAAAAACTCGAAGGCATTCATTTTTGTACCCTTCAACAGTATTGCACCAATTATAATAACACTCTAAAATATTATTTCCAGATAGGATGAAACCGCTACAAGTCGGTATGATATTTTTCTAAGATGTCAGCCCACTATGGGTGAATGTGATGAGTATGGAGGGTGATTACAATGAAATTTTGAGTTCCTGAGCCAGTGTAGCTTGAAAACTATTTATCGTATAGTGCCCATTTTTATAGGAATGATGTGCGCTGCAGAATTTGCGTTGGTACTAGTGTTAGTGTTGACTTTCAGTTAGACACCGGTTCTGGGACGAGGACATAGCTCTGTAACACAAACAGCAGTGTGCAAATCAGTGGCAGACAGTCGATATGGATTTGTACAAGCTGAGCAGCGCTTTACTCGTAAAGATGTTTTATCAAAACAAAGCAGTAGTTCTGCTGCTCTTCGCGGGTATCGACGCATTAAAGGAGTGCGGAGAAATCCTACTTCCTCACCAGGGTTGAAGAACATTATTCGGAAGTTCGAATTAATGGAGAGCTGCAAGTAACTCCTGAGAGACGCCGAAGGTCGATTGTGCGCAAATTATTGTAGTCTCTGTTGCCATGACTAAGAATGCTAGACGCAGTGTGTGATCCTCAAGCATTACACCAACTGTGTCCCGACAGCTGAATACACCATGGTCCATCGTTCGAAAAGAGCTGTGAGCAAATGTGATGCGATATTTCTAGTGCGGTTTCAGACTGTCATAGATAAAAGTGGTTGTCAAATTCAGCAACGTTTGTAACATGGAACGTAAACGTGGTACGCAATTAACGAAAAAGTGTTCTTCCGGTGGTTTATTCGTTACTTCTTTTCCGCTTGTATTTACAATTGGTTCCACAAAGTTTCATTGTCATACGACCTTCATTTTTCTCAAATGGCGAAAGTTTAATTATAACTGCGGTATCATCCGCTAATCCAGTAGGCTGCACTTTCAAATACGCGCGCCGTCTGTTATGCCACCGCGTTTCCTATAGCTGCCACCGCGGAAAGAGGGCGCTGCCACGAACGATTATGCCGCTGCCAATGTGATGCAGGAATCCCCTCTCCAGAGCTCCAGCGAAGGGTGTATTTAAGTTCGAACCTTCATGTACTGACCCCTTTTTGTGTGTTTTCCACTGAATAACATTTACAGCATTTCATAGTGGCCAGGGCTCGACATCTACTGGAGAGACTTTGCATCGAAAAATGACAGACTTGTAAATCTTTTGTATCTATGTTTATTTCTACATTAAGATCAACTGTTAGCAAAGGGGCCATCATAGATGTCGTACAGGCCAACAAAGATACGGGGAAGGTAACTGCGAAGAAACCCTGTGTGACTGAAAGAATAGAAAACAGGAATTCAGCAACATAAATCACTTAGGATTGAAATAAACGCGACATCGTTCAGGGAAAGACAGGAATACAGCCATATGAAACAGAATTACAATAAGTAGGAAGTGCGGAGCACCGAACGCGAAATGGATGCGTGCAACATGAGAAGAAATCGAACAAGAAATATTTTCGGAAGAATTGACTCAGCGTATCTAAATGTTAGAGAAATCTTCGGTCAAATTAAAAAAGAGGTTAGTAACTCTGAGAGTACAATGGGAATTCCACTCTCAAACGCAGAGGGGATCAGTTTTACTTTAGGAACGGTAAATGCAGCAGAGAGGCAATTGAGAGGTTTCGCTCGATAACACAATCATGACAGAGGAAAATCAAAACATGCTCATCGGATTAATCGACCTAGAAAAAGTGTTTGACAACGTAAAGTATTGGGATGTTCGAAATTGTGAGAAAAATATAAATAGACACAATATGAACCATAAGGGAAAAATAAGACTGGAAGACCAATAACAAAGGACTCTGATTAAAAAGGTTGGAATACATGGATGTAACATTCCGCTCTTGCTGCTTAAACTATACGTAAAAGAAGTAACGAAGAAAATACAAGACAGATTCAAGAATGGGTTTAAAATTCAGGTGATAAGGACAGCAAACGTTAAATTACCTTATGTCACTGCTTTTCTCAGTAAAAGTGAGGAAGAATTAGAAAAAATGTTTCAAATGGCTCTGAGCACTATGGGACCTAACATCTGAGGTCATCAGTCCCCTAGAACTACTTAAACCTAACCTACCCAAGGACATTACACACATCCATGCCCGAGGCAGGATTTGAACCTGCGACCCTACAGGGGCGCGGTTCCGGACTGAAGCGCCTAGAACCGGTCGGCCACCACGGCCGGCGAAGAATTAAAACATCTATTGACTAGGCCGAACAGTCTAATGAATACAGAATATGGACTGAGATTAAACCGAAAAAAGGCAAAAGTAAAGAGAAGTAGCAGAACTGAGAGTAGCGACAAACTTAACAAGAAAACTGATAATCACGAAGCAGTGGAAGTCAAAGAATTCAGCTCCCTTGGCCGCAAAATAATCCATAATCGAGGACGCCAAAAAGAGACTAGCACACGCAGAGAGATCATTCCTGACCAAGTGAAGTCTTCTGGTATCAGTCATATATCTCTGAGTACTTTGAGCACAGTACTATATGGTAGTGAGTCATGGACAGTGGCGAAAAACGCAGCAGAAGATAATCAGAGTGTTTGATATATGGTGCTACAGAAGATTGTTGAAATTCAGGTGGACGTATAGGTTAAGGGGAAACTGACATACGGCCGGGACAGCGGTGTGCTGACCACATGCCCCTCCATATCCACATCCAGTGACGCCTGTGCGCTGAGGATGACACGGAGGACGGTCGGTACTGTTGGGCCTTCATTTCCTGTTTGGCAGAAGTTTTGTTTAGTTTTTTAGATAGGATAAGGAAAATAGGTGTTCTCCGTAGAATCTGGGAAGAAAGTGTTATCTGGCAAACACTAAAAAGATGAAGGGAGAGGATGATAGGGCGTATGTCAAGATATCAAGGAGGGACCTGTAGAGCGTGAAAACAGTAGGGAAGGATTGAGACCGGAATACATAGAACATGTAATTCAGAACATTGGATGGAGGTGCCACTCTGAGATGAAGAGGCTGGCACAGGAGAGGAATTCGTGGCCTGCCACTCGACTGAAAGACACATAGTACTACTTCTCCCACTTACGCTACCTTGACGATATACTAATATAATTTATTAAATCCAGAAATAGCGGACCCCGTTATAGACGCGATAAACGCTAGGGAATAGAAGAAGATGTTTACCTAAAACAGCAGGTATACCTGTTAATTATGGTACAAGGTCGATTAATGTAACACTCTGGTGACCAAATGAAAGATAATACATGAAAATTACGTTTTACTTTTCCTCGTGATCAACGGGCTCGGGCTTACTCGCAGTTTTTTTTTTTTTCGTAATATAAATTAGCCATAGGTTCCTCTTAAGGTAACACTTTTATGACACAACCACAAATCATGCGACCCACAAACTACCAAATCACACAGAGGCATATTACGTAATGTAAAAGCGATTTCATTCAAGAAGCACAGGTAACATGGCTGGCTGAAAAACTGCAGTGTTTACTGAAAGACATTCAGAAATGAAAAACCAGCAACAACGCGAGAGCCCTTTGTGCTGTCCTGCAACGCTGCGACGGCGCTACATAAAAGCGTGGGAGGAGCGGGAAAGGACAAACAACTGGCGCCAGGAAAAAGCCGAGAAGCCAGGTGCACAAAGGGCAAGGGCGCTAATCTAATCCCGCTGCCCCCGTAATAGGGCCGGGATGGCAGTGTGCGTGCAGTGCACGTCCCCACCAGCTGCTGCTGCCCTTGCTGCTGCTCCGATGAACATGTGGGGTTCGTGGTACTCGTTACATCCCAACCCAAAATTTTGTCACCACTTATTCAAGTCTGATAACGGACAAATGCATTGAGATTGTGTCAATGAAGAAAACACGGTCATTGAATATTATACATCGAATACCATCTATCCTGCACTTCTGTACGAATCTTTTTCCAGAAAACATTCTCCTACGTCTTCTGGTGAGATGAATTCAAGGGGAAGCCATTTACTGCGAAATGGGCAGTGAATCAAAATGGCTCTAAGCACTATGCGACTTAACTTCTGAGCCCCTAGAACTTAGAACTAATTAAACCTAACTAACCTAAGGACATCACACACATCCATGCCCGAGGCAGGATTCGAAGCTGCGACCGTAGTGGTCGCTCGGTTCCAGACTGTAGCGCCTAGAACCGCACGGCCACTCAGGCCGGCAACAGTGAATCTCTCATGCCTCCTCAGTGCTCGTGCACGACCGTACCTCTTAACAGAAATTAATTATTTGCGGTCTCATTATAATCACAAGTTCTAACTTACCAACGTGAGACGTTAAATAAGTAATACAACACATTCTTCTTTCTTTTTTTGTACGAAAGCCATTTGGTTTCGAACAGAATTACAGTACACCATATAATTCTCCACTCTTTTGGGTACAAAACCCTACGAGGGTAATCCCAAAACTAAGATCTCCTATTTTTTTATAAGTACATAGACCTGTTTGTTTTTAAAATACTTTACATCAGTTTACTACTTGATCATTTAGCTATTTTTCGACATAATCACCATTTCTGTCGATGCATTTTTGTAGACGCTGTGGTAGTTTTTGTATGCCCATCTCGTACCAGCTTGCCGCCATGCTGTTCAGAAAGCTATGAACCTCTTCCTTCACCTCGTCGTCGGAGCTGAATCGCTGGGACCACAATTAACGCTGACAAGTACTGCGAGACTGAAAAAACTCAAACTAGCAATTCAGAACCGGAGAAGAGGAATGTTGAGGAAGGGCATACACATTCTCTATGAAAACGCTCGCCCACACATTGCTCGGCAAACCGTTGCTCTCCTGCAACAGTTTCAGTGGAACATAATCACCCACCCACCCTATAGTCCTGATTTGGCGCCCAGTGACTATCGTCTGTTCCCTAGGTTAAAAGAACATTTGGCCGGAAAGCAATTCAGCTCCGACGACGAGGTGAAAGAAGAGGTTCATAACTTTCTGAACAGCATGGCGGCGAGCTGGTATGACATGCGAATACAAAAACTGCCACAGCATCTACAAAAATGCATCGACAGAAATAGTGATTATGTCGAAAAATAGCTGAATGTTCAGGCTGTAAAATGATGTAAACCATTGTGAAAATGAACAGGTCTACTTACTTATAAAAAAATAGGAGACCTTACTTCTGGGATTACCCTTGTATTTTTTAACATAAGCTCCGTTCAATGCAACGGAAATACGCCACCTTAGTGGGAGGGCTGCACGGTACCTCCCTACTCGGTGTCGTCGGAGCCAAAGTCTTGCTGCATCAGTGACTCCAATCATCCACGTACAGCTTCCAGTGGAGTGCATCCGTCGTTGGGCCAAACAGATCTAAAGTTGAAAGTGCGAGATCTGGTCTGTAGAGTGGGTGAGAGATATTTTTGCGCGACCTTGTTCCCTTGTTCCGATTATGACAGACCCCTCACCCAACGACTCACCGTGCTTTTTTCACTGCCAGGTCTCCGGATATCCTGCAAGCGCCTATGAGTATGCTCGAAGCTCTGGCTTTCCGTCAAAAGAAACTCAATCACGTCTCTCTGCTTTGGACGCACCTCCGTTACAAACGCCATTTTGGAGACACACATCTATAAAACACGACTGCTGTGGGAGTCACATATGAAGCAAGCTATTCTGTACTCTGCTCGTGCAGTGCTGATTTTAAGATGAAGCCCTTCCCCTCTAATTCTCATAATGTTTCCCAATAATTAATGTGTATGTCCGGTTTTCCATTTGTCAAACAGTTAAGTAAAAGCTCCCCTCTTCTCCCATTTAGACTTCTCACTCTTTTCATTTCCGCTGCCTTCATCTTCAATAACGTTCTGTCTCTTCTTCTTCCATTGCTTCTACCACGTCCGCTGCTTCTAGCCCTCGCAAAGTGAATCTACCGTTCTGTAACTTGTGCTCATGAACGAATGTCTAGTTCCTTAATTTTTCCTCTTTTTGTACAATAGTTATTGTTAGAAGTTTGATAGTGGTGCATATTATGTGTAACTTATAACATCGCTTTCGCAATGAGTGTAATGATAAATTTGCAGAATGCCTCGTTAGGTGCAAGAGAGGGCATGGTGGCCTTAATCTCGCTGGATGAAATAAATTAATTAATAACAAAATAAATATATAAATCTGTTCGTGCCTGGAATTTACTGATCTTGCAGATAAACGAGGCGTTTTAGAACCTCAAACGAGAAGTAGCAAACCAAAATTGTCATGTGACTAACAAAGATCAAAACATACGGAAAAGCTGGTAAGCTAACATTACAGAAATTTGAATATTGTGCGCAAATGGTTACAAGTACAGTGAAATAGCTCTACGTGTATCTCCATACGTCCTTCTTGAATTAATGTTGCCGTATTAACGATAAGCCGGAAATCAGCGCACGCGTCAGAACACAGGAGAGAAACGCACGAAGACGCTAGGTAGAATGGCTGTTCGCGGAAGAGAACACAACACCGAGTGGCAGCCCAGCTAAACACGACTGACAAACGGTGGACAAAACACAGATAAGGATAAATAAACGTTTATAAACAATGATGTGCAAAGTGGAAACCTTCACCACAACGATGTCAACAGGAGAACAGCAAAGTGAGAGCAAACCGAATCGCGAGCAGAACGAAATACCAAGTGCCAATTGAGGTTGTTATCGAATAGTCCGTAGCACAGCGATGATAGTAACCGACAATATCAGACGTTGGTGCAGAACTGGCCGACTCTTGGTTGGACGGTCGTGTTTGTATCGGTCGCTAAGAACACGAGTGGTGCTCTCACGCTGCGAACGCAGTGCTGCGGCGACACTGTGCCCCCTCACCCATACTCCTCCACTGCCTCCGTCGGGCATTGAAAATATGCGGAGCCGAATACCAGAAACGTACAGAAGTGTAGTAACTGGCTGCGAGCTGAGTGGTTTAGTTCGATGTTCGTGAACGTTCTTCCAGTGAAATATTTCGGAGTCACTGTAGTTCAACTGAAAGCACAGCGTATGTGTATGAAATTTTGTTTTAAATTTGGCAAGATCACCCCATAAAGTTACAATATGTTGAACACTTTTTGAGGTAACGCTTCACGTGAGTCACAGAATCAAGACATGTATAAGGGAACAAAAACGTTTAAGCAACAACTGATGTACAAATAAGTTCAGGTATACCTCATGGAAGTGTGTTGGCACCCTTGTTGCTCATGTTGTGTACCAATGACATGCCAGACAATATTAAGAGCAAACTCAGACATTTTGGGGGTATTGCAGCCATCTATAGTGTCGTGCAATGTTACATATGCAGCACAAATATCAAATTACAACCTGATAAGTTTTCAAAGTGGTACAAAAGGAGAAAGTTAATTTAATTTAAGTGTTATGAAAAGCAAAATTGTACACTTCACAAAACGAAAAATTTAGTATCCTGTGACAACAGCGTAAATGAGTCACGACTGGAACCAGTCACGTTGGTGTAACACTTCTTCAGGACGCTAACTGGAATGTTAATGTAGGCTGAAACGTAGGAAGGCATGTGGCAGACTTCGGTTCATTGACAGGATACTAGGAAAATGAGATCAGTCTACAGACGAGATTCCTTACGGTACACTCGTGCGTCCCGTCTTAGAATGTTGCCCATGTATGTGGGTCCAATACTGAACGCACACAGAGAAGAATGGCAGTCACCTAAAGATAGAAGCTAACTGTCCCGCAGAAGCAATCTGACAAATTTTCAGGAACCAACAAAATGTGAAGACTCCAGAGATATCAAAGAACTCTCTACACGTCATTCCCGTAGAATGGTTCAAATTGCCCTGAGCACTATGGGACTTAACATCTATGGTCATCAATCCCCTAGAACTTAGAACTACTTAAACCTAACTAACCTAAGGACATCACAAAACACCCAGTCATCACGAGGCATCATTCCCGTAGAGAACGCAAGACAACGTAAGACTAATTACAGCGCGAAAAGAGGATAAATGCTAATACTTCTGGCGCTCCGTACGCGAATGGAAGGAACCATGAGATGTTTACAACGCTAGTTTGTCATGCTCTTCTATAGAGTATGCAGAGATGATGTTACGTTATACGTGTCCCATTTGAAGAAAGGTACTGATATCTCTCAACAGTACAGCAATACTACCTCGTACCATGTAGGTCATTCTGTGCTCATTTTTCGCAGGATCATTGAATTAAAATCCTACTAACTGATCAATGCGGCGTTAGAACAGTGTTTGTATAAAATTTTCAAAGAGACATGATGAATAATAGTGATGAGAACATAATCCGAATACATGTTAATATAGAACGATGATATTTACTTAAGAATAATTTTGAGATGTTCATGTATATTTTCAGCTCTCAGAGCAGAAACATTAATATCTTGGAAGAGCCCATCTCTTGCTGGGAATAATTCTAGCACCACGGGATGAACACAGACACCGAAAGTAATTGATGGAACTTATAACCTTTTGTGTTTCTGTGTGACCAAAGAATACATTTAAAAAGTTGTATGGCAGCTGTAAGTATTACAACTTGGATAACACGCTTCCCCTGACACTCTTCTTACGAAAGCGTATTATGTCCCATAGTAACGTAAATAATAAGACTCACTGGACGAATATGCAGACGTCGGTATTCTTGGATTTGCGTTTCTTACATAATTGAATCTTCTCCTTTGCGTCCTTCTAGTTTAAAAGTGACTGGCATTGCCAGCTCAGAAACGGAAATTTATTTGGTACAGTTCCATTGGCTCTACACTGTTTATTCTACATTCCTTACACAAACATTAAGCTCAGCTTAATTTTCTTGCTTTTAGTCATTTAAGTCGTTAGTGCTAAACTCCCTCTAACGATATTTAATGTATTATTTTCACAATAACTTCAAAACAAACTTATCCAGTCTGACATTCGATACAATAAATCAAGCTATAGCTAAGAAATTTGAGACTTCTGTCACTAATGCATACAAAGCCTGTAAACTCTTGACTGATAGTAGATAAAGGCAGTAAACTGAAACTAAATGATGACATAATAGTCCCGTAGGTATTCTAATACTAGAGGAAAGCAAAAGACGGTAATATTTTGCAAAAAAAAAAAAAAAAAAAAAAAGTCATGCGGTGAAGGAGAGGTGTTCATTCCAAGAAATTTATATTCATTGATAAAGCATAATCCGCGGATCTCGATTATCATCAGAACTCAATGAAACATCCTGTAGATATTTAACAATGTAAATAGACAGCCCCTTCTTCTCAGGAATGTTACTCCAAAACATGTTAAGGGACCAGATATAACAGGCAAAGAAACGTCAGACATTGTTGGTGATTGTATGCTGGTGACGTCACTTTCAGTAGAAGCGAGGAATACGGTCGCAGATTTGGTATGGCCAGGAACGGAGGCGACAAAGTTACTCGGGCAGTCGAAGTTTGTGGTGGAGAGATGAGTCGCAGCAGAGGATGTCGGAGACGGCTAGCGGCGGTCGCCGGCTGTGGGCGCGGGCCTTTGCTGATTAGCCCCGCCAGCCGGAGTTTACAGCCTCCCGCCATTTCCGCCGACGTCACCGCAAGTTCCGACATCCCGCGCCTGTAATCGCGACTCAGCCGTCGCAACAAACAACGCACGACGCTGGGTCGCACTGACGCATGGCGTTGGCGAATAGTGGAGCCGCGAGGTAGCGCCAGATTCGTAGGCCGCACGGCGACTAAGCCGCAGAAAGGGTTGCCGCTACGGCAGGGGCAAGAATCAGTTCGAGGTTGCAAGACTGCTTATCTGTTTGTGACTTGTCGAGTGGGAACTACGGATGTGATCTAGTGATTTGTCCGGCGATCGGTACGAGTCAGTGAAACACTGAATTCAACATTCAGAGTGTCCATACTAGGTCCTGCATGCAATGCAGAAAGAAAAAGTAGTTTACCTGTCCACGACAATAAGTGAAGAAATGAATGTGTAAAATTTGTGTTTCCTATAAATTAGGAAAATTCAGCGCTTGACAAAGACACAAAGATCACGAATAGTTATTAACTATTCAGCACACAGTCCATTTGCGCCGTAACGTACCTCATCTATTAGTTAATTTCAAAGAGTTAAGCAATTACACAGCATGATATGATATACATGGTTCTCAATCATGTTAACGTAGTACACAACTGCCATGGTGCCACCGAACATTGACCACAGTTACCGTGGAAGCCCTGTTGAATATCTCTCGTAGCGTAATGTTTTCCGCAGTGGTTCGCTTCTGTGGCGCGGTTTATGTTTCGAGTACCTGCGACGTATCTAGTCACGGTCAGGACGCTTCTGTAAACAGAAACGTGATTCTTCTGATCAGGTGCGGTGTTTCAGTTGATCTGCCGTCCAGTTTCGATTAGTTGGTTGGTTGGTTTAAAAGAGGAAGGTGGGTGGAGGGGGGGGGGATAGACCAAACTGCGAGGTCATCGGTCCATTGTTCCCGGTAAAATAATTACACAAGGGAAAGCAGAAAAGAAATGAGACGTACAGCACAATAACAGGAGAAAGGAAAAACCAAAAGAACCACAGAAGGACAACCAAACTACTATGAACAAAACAGGAAAAGAAAACTACACGGAAGCAAGAAACAGATAGAAGTGGTGAAAAAAAATAGAGCACATGACGGGCTGGCCGACCACGAGAATAAAAATAAATAATAAATTTAAAAAAAGGAAAAGGCAGCTGCGCCGCAGCCTCAGCAAGGACCACCTGGTAGGATGACCATTGGCAGGAGTCCTGATGCTCCAGGGAGATGGACATCTACTCCATGGCATACGTGGGGAGGTAACGGCCCAGGCATCAGCAGAGCGATCCCTGTGTTGTCAGGGGGCTACAACCAACAGGTTACATGGCGGCCCCACTACAACGGACTGGCTAGCGTGCTGGATATGAGGTGCTAAGAAGTCCATGGTCATCGTCGGCACAGAAAGCGACACTGCATAGCGCATGGTGGAAAACGCACTCAGCCGGCCGAAGTAGCCGAGCGGTTTTAGGCGCTACAGTCTGGAACCGCGCGACCGCTACGGTCGCAGATTCGAATCCTGTCTCGGGCATGGATGTGTGTGATGTCCTTAGGGTAGTTAGGTTTAAGTAGTTCTAAGTTCTAGGGGACTGATGACCTCAGCAGTTAAGTCCCACAGTGCTCAGAGCCACTTGAACCAAAACGCAACCAGAAAGGTGTCCTCACCCAAGAGATGAAGAATTAGCGGGACTGCAATGCGACGACGTGAAAGTGGGCTAAAGATGTCAATGCACGATGGATACGATGCACCATGTAATGCACCCTTGCCCAATTGGCTCGCTCTTCGGGAAAGTTTAGAAAGATGGAGTTCAAGCCCGACAGGGGACCATCACAGAGTGTGAGACTGCTTTTAGTCGCCTCTTACGACAGGCAGGGATACCTCGGGCCTATTCTGACCCGCTGGGCCTGAAGACAACAGCAACAGCAACAACATTATTCCATATTTATTTTTAGCTGAATTATTATTTACATTACAACCTTATCACACGCAAGAATAAATTTAAGCAGCAATTGGAATGATGCTTTAAGATTCTAATTTAAACCTTGATTAAACCGTGATATCACCTACACCACGCGCAGTATGGACATTCCTTCTTTACTCTTTGATATTCGTACAGTTCTCTCTATTCGGTCCGAAGGGCTTTCATTACGAGAGCAGATTCTCCCATATGCAGCCTGCGCCTAGCACAACTGCATAACGTCACTATCCTTGTGCAGAATAATCTGACATTAGTAATAACTATTTATTATAACAATTTTCTGATAATTTAACTGTAGGAGACAAAAAATATTGTTACCCTAAACTGTAAGACGTGAAGTAAGAAATTTAGAAGTTATTTCTTCTGGGTATGCCTCACAGCCACAATAAATTAGAGAAATGATAGTATTCGAGAAGCCTGGTGGAATAATGTCCTTTTTCATATGAAATGTTTGTCGAGGTTTTTGTGCCCATCAGGAAACACAGATGGAAATTTAATCGTTTATAAGAAATGAAATCTCATGTAAAACCCCTTTAGCATGTTTACGCTTCTCTATACACAATTTAAAAAGAAGTGAAGACAAGTAATATGCAGAGTTTTTTTAATTATTGGATTAACTATCGTTTGATTTGAACTAACGATCTTTAAATTTTTGTGTGTTATAGAGACAACAGGAGAACGATGATGTGCGACTTCTCACTTATATAACTTAAATGTTCTAACCACTATCCGCAACTGAAAAGATCTCTCAGAGCACGCAGAAAAAAAAATCCACCGCGATCACTTTCTCCAAATGTACAAAGACAAATCTCAGCCTCCTTGTCATTTACCATTATTTCAAGTTCTTTGTTCAATGACGTTGGCTGATGTCATTCTGTTAACTACATCTTTCAACCAGATAAAAAGAAATCAGCTTATGTCCTGTCTTACTTCGCCGTGCTTGTGAGGAACTCCTTTGTTTCTGTTGTGAAGTGGTGCAGTGTTTTCCTTACGTCTTAATTCCGGTAAATCATTTTTTCACCAAGCGGAATGTAGATCATCAATAACTGTAATAACACTATGTTTAGATATGGAATGATCATCACGCATTTCGTCGCGTGTTGCTGTGCTGTCGGCAACAAATCGTTGGATCTGCACGGCACTCGCAGCAATAACAGGTCGATTTTTCTGCATTTAATCAGGGAATCACATTTCCCTGCAGCTTATGTTCAGTTACGAGCCCACCGACCAATTGCACTGATATCCTCTGTAATTACTACGAAAAGATTCTTTAGCCTTTTCCTCTTCACAATTTAGAAATTATATCACAACCTTCTATCCTGTACTTCATCAATAGTGTATATTGTTTCCATGCGACTATACTACCACCTGTCGGCGGAACAAGGTGATATATCAGAAGCGTGTAGAAGGAATCACGACATCACCGTTAATGTAATTTTATATTACTTTTTAATATTTTGGCGAAACGCTGAAGACATGACACAGTCGACAGAAGGAGTAATCTTCCGCCAAAAATGGTTCAAATGGCTCTGAGCGCTATGGGACTTAACTTCTGAGGTCGTCAGTCCCCTAGAACATTGAACTACTGAAACCTAACTAACCTAAGGACATCACACACATCCATGTCCGAGTCACGATTCGAACCTGCGACTGTAGCGGTCGCGCGGTTCCAGACTCTAGTGACTAGAACCGCTCGGCCACTCCGACCGGCAATCTTCCGTCAAAAAAAGGCTTAGGGTACAAGGTAAAAGCGCCGGCCTAGGATAAGGAAAAAATTCTGAAGTTTTGTATTTTGAATACAATACTCACAAACGTGAAAAGTTATGAAACTGTCGCCTGATAAACAAAGTAAGAGCCTACGGAATATCAGACCAGCTGTGTGGCTGGATTGAAGAGTTTTTAGCAAACAGAACACAGCATGTTGTTATCAACGGAGAGACGTCTACAGACATTAAAGTAACCTCTGGCGTGCCACAGGGGAGTGTTATGGGACCATTGCTTTTCACAATATATATAAATGACCTAGTAGATAGTGTCGGAAGATCCATGCGGCTTTTCGCGGATGATGCTGTAGTATACAGAGAAGTTGCAGCATTAGAAAATTGTAGCGAAATGCAGGAAGATCTGCAGCGGATAGGCACTTGGTGCAGGGAGTGGCAACTGACCCTTAACATAGACAAATGTAATGTATTGCGAATACATAGAAAGAAGGATCCTTTATTGTATGATTATATGATAGCGGAACAAACACTGGTAGCAGTTACTTCTGTAAAATATCTGGGAGTATGCGTGCGGAACGATTTGAAGTGGAATGATCATATAAAATTAATTGTTGGTAAGGCGGGTACCAGGTTGAGATTCATTGGGAGAGTCCTTAGAAAATGTAGTCCATCAACAAAGGAGGTGGCTTACAAAACACTCGTTCGACCTATACTTGAGTATTGCTCAACAGTGTGGGATCCGTACCAGATCGGGTTGACGGAGGAGATAGAGAAGATCCAAAGAAGAGCGGCGCGTTTCGTCACAGGGTTATTTGGTAACCGTGATAGCGTTACGGAGATGTTTAACAAACTCAAGTGGCAGACTCTGCAAGAGAGGCGCTCTGCATCGCGGTGTAGCTTGCTCGCCAGGTTTCGAGAGGGTGCGTTTCTGGATGAGGTATCGAATATATTGCTTCCCCCTACTTATACCTCCCGAGGAGATCACGAATGTAAAATTAGAGAGATTAGAGCGCGCACAGAGGCTTTCAGACAGTCGTTCTTCCCGCGAACCATACGCGACTGGAACAGGAAAGGGAGATAATGACAGTGGCACGTAAAGTGCCCTCCGCCACACACCGTTGGGTGGCTTGCGGAGTATAAATGTAGATGTAGATGTAGATGTAGAATGAGTAAAAGACCATTACACGTGTTGTTACAAAATGCAGGGTGACCTAAAAGTCCCGTAATATTTGGAAATTCAATACTTTACGGAATAATGTTGGTAGAGAGGCAAAAATTGACACACGTGCTTGAAATGAAATGGGGTTATACTGAAAATAATAAAAGTGCATAAAATGACCAACAAATAATGTTTCACTTTATAGAAAAGCAATAATCAGCATAACAATTGATTTTTAGTAACGACGATGTTCTCTTTAACATGCGCTGAACGTGTCTGCCGGCATTCATCAGCGATAGGGGGAATGTTTCGAACGTCACTGTACAGAATATTAGTAGGTATGGTGAGAAAGTGCCCTCGGATTTTGCGTTTTAGCACCCCTAATGAGGTCGGACTACCGCGATGTACTGGCGGCATCTGGTAAACCTATAACCAATAATAACAGCGAGTGAGGTCTTGGGACATGTGAGGCCAAACATTACGTACGTGGTCGCTCAGCAACGAACCTCACTAAACGATGTGCCCAGGAGATTTTCACACGCGTAGCAATATGAGGCGGAGCACCACACTGCATAAAAATCGTACCTTCCAACAGGTGTTCATCACCCAGGGTAAGCATGATCTGACTCCCCTTTAACTGCAGCTCATTCCACGATTCATTTTACGATTCACATGCGGCAATAACATGTTGCTATCCAGCACCACATGTTTGCCAGTTTGTGCTCTCGTTTTCGGTTTCAATAAAACCTCATGTCATTTCAGGCATCTCCGTCAATTTTTACCTCTCTACTTTCATTATTTCGTGAATTAGTGCAGTTTCAAATGTTGAAGGTGAGGGCTTTCATAATAAATGTGTACTGGTGGTAGTGGCCCTCAACTACGCACCCTCCGACTCAGAGTTGTAGTATTAAAAGTTTTGGCTGGTTTCGTTGTATAGGGGCTGCGATACTTAGTTGCCGCATTACAGGCCAAATACTGCTGAGTCTACAGTATCAGATAAGAGTACACACTTGAATCTAATGGTGGAAAGTTTCTAGCACTCGGAAATTGCGTATTATGAATATAACATATAAATTTATAAATGAAAGATTGCAATTAAATGAAATATGCAGGTACTATCTTAACGACTTTAAATTATGAGTAAGATAGAGGAAGTACTTTTGAGGATGCGGTATATTTCTGCCAAACACTTATTGGTGTCGATGGTCAAGCAATTAAATAAAATATAAGTTAAATAACAGGGAAACAATAGGTTCCTAATTCATGTAATTAGTTATGAACAACAACATAGCTCGCGAGATATTCACTTCCAAACGCGTACTACGTCTTCACTGTAGAAATCACGGAAATCTCAAGTTCACAAGTCGGCGCTCCAAAGTATTTCTATCTCTCATGACCACTCGCAAACCGCTCCACTCTCCAAGTCCTTCCGCCGACACCGCGTCCGTCGCGCCGTCGCGTCCAGCACTTCCCGTGTCGTGTGCCGTACCCTCCCATACTCGCTTCCATCCAGTCTCCCCATTCACAAGCGCTGTGACTGGCTGGAGCGCTCGCGCCATGT
Source organism: Schistocerca cancellata (assembly GCF_023864275.1). Classification (NCBI taxonomy): domain Eukaryota; kingdom Metazoa; phylum Arthropoda; class Insecta; order Orthoptera; family Acrididae; genus Schistocerca; species Schistocerca cancellata. Next base: position 446,851,410 of record NC_064631.1, read on the forward strand.
CTTAAATCCCACGTACACTCACAAACACATTTAAACACATACGAAATACTGGAGTTACATTTAAATAATTTGAAATTAAACAAATATTCCAACGGGTGGACCGTATACACGCTCTAACACATATTATTAGATACTAAACAAATTAAATAAACATATATCAAGGGAATACAACAAAAGGTAGGCCAGTAGCCTAATGTCTCTGTGCTTTTTAAAACACAGTAAATATTTAACCAATTTCTTCGTGAATATTATATATCGGATATAAGCAAAGACATAGATGAATAAATATATTTATAAGCATGCTGCTACCGTTTTCTCGTGTAACTGAGGAGTACTTATGGCCTGACGCGATCGATGGTAATCGGCCACTTTGACCTCCGATAACTCATGTACTATTCAAGTTACATTCTAGTAATTCATAACAATTTAGGTTTACACTAATAGCTTTCTGAAGACACGTAGATCGACAAAGTCGGATGAACCGTTTATATATTGGAAATTCGGTGCTGGGTATTACTTGTATAATTTATCGTCAGATACTAAACTTCAAACTAATAAATGTATAGAAAATTTGATTACACCATCTGAATTGTTGTGCAAATAATGGTAATGTACATGTTTCTTTTTGAGGTCTCATGATTCATCTGGCTACTATTAATTTCTATACGAACTGTGAAACGCCTGCCATTAAGGTTTCACAAAGTCCGCCATCTTTGGTCTTCACGGCGTACAGTGTCTTCAAGGAATTCCCAGCCACGTGTTCGATGGACCACGAGGTCCGGCCGTTGTGCGGCACCATGTGTTTGCTGCCGGACCCCAGCTGGCCGAGGGGCCCGTGCGGCCACTGCTTCCTCCGAACTTGGAATATTTTCAGGGCGCCACAACTCGCCCGTTACCTCACAAAGGACATTCGAGTCACAGTGAATGTTAAAAGCACTCGATCCCTGCCACAAGGATGTGTCTTACTTTGTAGAGAGTATTACACATTGCTCAGGTAAACAGGTATAATGGAGAGAAACATATAGGGAACAACATAGATTTAAATATGAAACACTGATTACAAAGATTCAACATATAGCATATTTGAGCCTACCGATTCTCGAGACAGATCGTAATCCATGTCAGCACAGTCGATTGTTATTACTTAACATATGTAAAGGACTAGTTGTCTTGTTTTTCATGTCTTCAGATGCTCTGCTGATGGTTGTAATAAACCATAAATTTTAGGACATGCTCCAATTTGAAATAGCTTAATAAATGCGCGTTTCTTTTTCTTGCTACTTACTCTACTTGTAAGCAAACACTCACCCGCAAAATTCAGGTGAATGATGAAGAGTAGCATACTAGTTTTTCTGCCGATTGAAATATTTTCACAATAAAGTGGAGTGGACTGAAACACATCTTCCACATTGTGCTCCTTTCGGAGCGTAGATTGTGTTTTTTGAATTATTCTTCAATCGTGTCATAGGACATTATGTCAGAAGAACGACAGGTCTCCCCAATCAATCAACATTACTTATAATTTCAGTTCTTGAGGAAGACAGAAACCAAACACAATCACGTTTATCAAAACAGTGAGGTTCATCCTTTACAAAATGTCGCTTTTTTAAACATACCAATCGATTATTTAAAATAGTTGCTGGTTGATGGTACTCACCACTCAGCTGACATTATTAAATTTCAGATTACGTGAAACACTGTTTGATATTTGTTTTAACGGGCTAATTAAACGTAGTCGGACTTCCGTTAGCGCTGTTTAAACTAATTGCCATATATGAAATATAATATTTATGTTTACTTGTTGATATTCGGATAAATTAATGTTACTAATGTGAAAACTACTTGCCTGAGCCGAGGAATTTAGCTACGTCCTTCGACGTTTGTTTTAGTGTATCATCGTATATATCTCGGTAAAGGGGTTTACTTGTCAAGATAATAATTCTCATGTTGCTTTTTGTTAGCGGCTCTCATTGCTGCAGCCTGAATAGCCTCTGTATATGAAACAAAAACATAGTCCTCATTTATATGATACTACAATACTGCATTTATTTCTTCACGAATGGGAATTAATCCCGTATTAAATATCCTGAAACAGCTGTCGTAAATCAAACTAGAATTGAAGATGAGTCTACCACGGCATTAGTCTAATTCACAGGAGCAGCTCGAAGTACTGTGTAATGCGTTTCGAATCCTTTGGAAATGTCTCCCGGAATTTCATTACCTGAATAACAGAGTAATATGGCTATCAAATCCTTCAGCAGCGCAAATTTTATAGTTTCGAATGCAATTTAGATGAAATAGAAATAGAAGATACGAGTTTCACAGTTTAACAAATAGCCTCGTATCTTTCGCAGGAATGATGCTTATAATTTGTGTATTTAGGATAAAACAGATGAAGTACTAAACGAGCTTACGTATTCTACAACCTAAGTAAGTATACTACATGATTGCGCCCCTTACCGAAACGAAGGTTATACTTTCCACGTTTCAATATAAAGACGTCTATTTCGTTATCCACTTAGAAAGTGTGAGATGACTGCGTCTTAATAATAGTGGTGGCAATACCTATGGTGCAAATTTTTAATAGTGACAGTTGCTGTTTCGACTGAAACAACGCTGTGAGTATACAACAATATAGCCACTAAAATTAGCTGCATACGTCAAAAAACCACATTAGACTTTTATTAGGCATACGTCTGCTAATAGTACTGTGAATCGTGTGAGAGAGTATTGTGCACTCCCCGTATGTCACTGTATGGGACGTATTCACAAGCATCTTTATTCTTCGTCCATTCTACTTTGAAACGAATACATCCAGGGGGCCTGTCAGGTGTACCGTGGCGTCTGCACTTTATGGAGATCTCCTTTTACAGCATATGACTCCTACTTGCAAAGAGCCAAACTGCATGTAAACCAATGTTTTCATCCAATATGAGGCGACACCTCATGTCGCTCACCCAGTGAAAGATCTGCTTTATGCAGCCTCCCACGAGCGTGATATCTCCACATGTTTTTAGGTGCGTGACCTGCAAGGTAACCAGATCTGCACCCATTTGACTTTTGGCTCTGGAGATATCCAAAAGAACTCGTTTACCAGGGAAGCGTTCAGTCTTACCTGATCTGAAGGAAAAATAGATGTTGCTCAGATTCCAGCGAAACTGCTGCGAGAAACTGTTTCTCACATCGTTTTAATCGAAGTCTCCGGTGCTCATACTGAACAAGTTGTGTAAGCGGCCGTTGGTAATAAAATCAACGTTATACTTTTTCCACTTTTTTGACTTTCCTTACCAATAACATATGGAAACATTCCTATGCGTCTTTCTTGCATTCATAGCGCTACATTTGCACCTGGCGGTTAAAAATGAAACTTTTTTTCAGCGTAAGTAGGTTCTTCATTAACGCGTTAGGATATCTACCAAGTTTCGGCGCCATACGAAAATTACAGTCCACACTGGACCTCTGTGAGTTGCTGCACTTTAAGTGTAACTACCCCGTACTTTCCATACGGCGTCACGTACCCGTAACACCATCAGGTGGAATTAAATCTCGTGGCGGACAGTGATTATAATATTTTCGTTGATCGGTATAGATACGCCTGTGGCAGCCGGTGCGTGTGTTACAGAGAGGGAGGGGGGGAGGAGATTAGTTTTTAACGTCCCATCGACAACGAGGTCATTAGAGACGGAGCACAAGCTCGGGTTAGGGAAGGATGAAGGAAATCGGCCGTGCCCTTTCAAAGGAACCATCCCGGCATTTGCCTGAAGTGATATAGGGAATTCACGGAAAACCTAAATCAGGATGGCCGGACGCGGGATTGAACCGTCGTCCTTCCGAATGCGAGTCCAGTGTGCTAACCACTGCGCCACCTCGCTCGGTGTTACAGAGAGCGGCAGTGCAGAGTGTGAGGTAGAGCGAGCAGTTCCCGTACGCTGCTCTGCAAGCCGCGTCTTCTGCACGTACAGCAGCCGCGGACCTCTGACTCCCACAAGTTGGTACAGATCGATGGTCCCCGCCGCTTCGCACGCGTCAGTGCAGCGCGCTTTTAGACCCGGGAACGCTACACACACGTGGACCCACCAGCTTCCGGTACGCTACCCTCAACTCCGGCCACCCAGTTCAGCCCGCAAAGGATGCTTCACCAACTGTGCCAGCGTCATGCGTGCTTGAAATTCATAACCTCCGAACTACGGACAGTGATTATGCACACACACACACGCACACACACACACACACACACACACACACACACACACAAAGGTTTCCGCATAAAATATTCGAGGTTTGAGGTGTCAGCACTTAGCATTTTTCGGAACATGCGCCAGAAGATAAAACTGTGTAATGCAGAGCGGATCATCGGATGCTCATGCTCATAAACTAAGAATAACTGCAGAATGTGGTGCTACTACACAAAACTGGCACTAATAGCATAGGCAAATAGAGAACACACACGACACAGATCTGTTAAGTCCACGGTAATGGTGCTAAGTTGAGAAAATCGTCCCGGAACACTTCTGCTACAAAACGCCACTGTTTCCTGTGCATGTACCCCTACATCAATATGGCATATGATCACCATGCGCACGTACACAGGCCGCACAACGGGTTGGCATACTCTGCATCAGGTGGTCGAGCAGCTGCTCGGGTATAGCCTCCCATTCTTGCACCAGTGCCTGTCGGAGCTCCTGAAGTGTCGTATGGGTTTGAAGACGTGCTGTGATACGTCGACCGAGAGCATCCCAGACGTCTTCGATGGGGTTTAGGTATGGAGAACAGGCAGGTCACTCCATTCGCCTGATATCTTCTGTTTCAAGGTACTCCTCCACGATGGCAGCTCTGTGGGGCCGTGCTTTATCATCCATCAACAGGAAGGTGCGACCCACTGCACCCCTAAAAGGAGGACATACTGGTGCAAAATAACGTCCCGATGCTCCTAACCTGTTACAGTTCTTTTGTCAAAGACATGCTGGGGTGTACGTGCACCAATCATAATGCCACCCCACACCATCAAACCACGACCTCCATACAGGTCCATTTCAAGGGGTTGGTATCTGGTTCCTGGTTCACGCCAGATGAAAATCCTGCGAAAATCACTGTTCAGACTATACCTGGACTCGTCCGCGAACATAACCTGGGACTCCTGTTCCATTGACCAGGTACTGCTTTCTTGACACCAGGCTTTACGGGCTCTCCTGTGACTAGAGGTCAGTGGAATACACCTTGCAGGTCTCCGGGCGAATAATCCAGGTCTGTTCAGTCATCTCCAGACTATGTGTCTGGAGACAACAATTCCAGTGGCTGCGGTAAGGTCCCTAGTACTCCGTGACCGTCTGCGGGCACTGATGGTGAGATATCGGTCTTCTTGTGGTGTTGTACACTGTGGACGTCCCGTACTGTAGCGCCTGGACACGTTTCCTGTCTGCTGGAATCGTTGCCATAAGCTTGGGATCACACTTTGTGGCACACAGAGGGCCCATGCTACGACCTGCTGTGTTTGAACGGCCTCCAGTCGCCCTAGTATTCTACCCCTCATAACGTCATCAATGTGTGTTCTTTGAGCCATTTTCAATCCACAGCACGTTTGAAAACGTCTGCACACTTACTCGCTGCACCATACTCTGAGATTCAACGACACGCTTCTGCGTATTTGGACTGCTGCCAGCGCCACCGTGCGACGGCAGCAGATCAAATGCACCGCATGGTCATACTCCGAGGTGATTTAAAACCGCAAACCGCCCACCGGAGCAATGCTTCATCTTGTATCAGCATTATCCTTAATTTATGAGCATGAGTGTAGTTAGGAGTCATATTAACTGGCGCGTAACTCTTAATCTTTCGAATATGCGTGCTCTCCCTTCCGTTAACTATAACTCAATCGTAGAAGGCTGAGCAGAAACGGATGAGGCTGTCGTCTGATGAAAGACACCGGTCGGATATTGAAACTGCGTGCTATATTTCACACACCATATTCAGCAGCACGTACGTTTAGGCTCATGTATGAGGGAGGGTTCAGTAGATAATGGAAGACATCTTTTCCTGAAAGCATGTTGGTAGGATTAAAATACACCGTACTACTCCCCATTCTTTTGGCTAGAAAACCCTATTTTTCAACATAATTTCCTTTCAATGCGACGCCCTTACGCCTCCTTATTGGAGGACCTGTATGTCCCATGGTCAGTCTCTACCAGTCGACAGCAAGATCAACGTCTTGCTGCATCAACAGCCCAATTACCCACATACTGCTTCCCGCGGAGTGCATTCTTCACTTGGCCGAACAGACGAAATTCAGAAAATACGAGATCCGGGCTCTAGGGTGGATGAGCAAAAAGAGTTCAGTGAGGTTTTGTGAGATCCTCCCTGGTGCACAGACTTGTCCGAGGCTCTGCGTTGTCACGGACAAGGAGAAGTTCGTTTGCATTTTTGTGGCGACAAGCTCGCTGATGTCGTTTCCTCAATTTCCTGAAGGTAGCACGAGACACTTCCTAGTTGATCGATGCGCCATCAGAAGGGTCATCAAATAGAATAACCTCTTCGTAGTCCCAGAAGACCGCCCACATGACTACCGGCTGAGGACGCGGGTTTCAACTTTTTCTTGGGAGAAGAGGTGGTGTGGTGCCACTCCATAGATTGCCATTTTGTTCCCGGTTCGAAGTGATGAACCTATGTTTTATTGCCTGCGACGATGTTCGACAAAAAATTATCAAGATTAGCCTAATTCAGCACAGATGGTTTTTCGCTGCTTTTTATAGTCTGTTAGGCTTCGAGAAACCCAGCTCGCACTCATCTTCGAGTACCCTCTCTGGTGACGAGTGTGTCAGCACTAGCAGAGGTAACGTACGCTTGTGCAGCGAGATGTTCGGCTGTGATCTGTCAGTCATCTCGAATGGAACAGTCCGCACCTTCCAGCGTTGGATTAGTCACAGCTGTGTGCGGCCGGTCGACACGCGAGAGATCTGACAGATTTGCGCGACCTTGTTGCAACGGTGAGAGCCACCTCGCCCAAAGACTCGCCGTGTTTTTGTTCTCTGGTAGGTCTCCCTAGATATTCTGTAGCGCCTGTGAATATCTGCGTTGGTCTAGTTTTCTGTTAAAACAAACCCTGTGACAGCCCTCTGCTTGGAACACGTTACAGATGCCATTTGAAGACTACGTATAGCGTCACCAGCTGTCGCAACTTCATGAAGCAGTATAGGCTGAAGCAATATTTCATGGTACCCCACAACAAATTCCGCATCTTTCCAACGAAAATGATGGGGAAAAAATGTTCTGTATTAGATATTGAACGTCCTCGTAGAAGCAGTTCGTTTAAAGTCATATATATCTGCCTGATTACTCAAGCTTAATTTCTTAATCTGGGAACATCATTATGTTTGAAATAATTTTTTTTTTAGTTTTTAGATATATTAACCCCCCATGAGCCATGGACCTTGCCGTCGGTGGGGTGCAACCACAACGGAGGGGTATCTGTTGACAGGCCAAGCAAATGTGTGGTTCCTGAAGAGGGGCAGCAGCCTTTTCAGTAGTTGCAGGGGCAACAGTCTGGATGACTGACTGACCTGGCCTTGTGACATTAACCAAAACAGCCTTGCTTTGTTGGTACTGCGAACGGCTGAAAGCAGGGGGAAACTACAGCCGTAATTTTTCTTGATAGCATGCAGCTCTACTGTATGAGTAGCATGGACAGCTGCATCAAAGCAATCTCTGGACTGAAGACCACAACAACAACAACAACAACAACAACAAGATATATTAAAAGCAAACTGTATGTAGGTCGAGGGACTATGGTGTGGCATAACTGAACAACGTGTAATATCCATGATAGGCATTAAATTGTGAGCAAGGCTTGAAATGCGGATGTGATGGTCCAGACGTTAAAATTTCTAAACTAATTCTACAGAAATGCACTCAACATTCCTGAGCAGTAATAAACGATATATAAAATAAAGAAAGAGGTGGAAGTAATATAAGAAGGAATATGCGGTTATGATATAGACCGACTCGCAAAAATAACATCGGAAAACCTAAGCAACGACGCCAAGACTTTCTCTGTGTTCGTGCTCTTAAAATTAGCGATTCCTTATGCACTTGGCCGGCCGGAGTGGCCGTGCGGCTCTAGGCGCTACAGTCTGGAGCTGAGCGACCGCTCCGGTCGCAGGTTCAAATCCTGCCTCAGGCATGGATGTGTGTGATGTCCTTAGGTTAGTTAGAATTAATTAGTTCTAAGTTCTAGGCGACTGATGACCTCAGAGGTTAAGTCGCATAGTGCTCAGAACCATTTGAACCATTTTGAACCTGATGCACTTGTATCTCCAGGAATTTTATGTTTCTGTCAGCAATAAAAATGCTTCAACGAAACAAGAGTTTTTGTATTGATTTTATCGAGATTTCTATGAAGTACAGACGAATCAACGTCTGCGTAGATAAGGTACTCACGAACACTTCTCATTTAATACATGGTGTCCCAGGAGGTATAATTAGTATTCAGACGTAAGTTCTGACAGGAGCAAAAAACTAATTACGGATGTATGCTTTATTCCGAATTGTTTCCGGGGTGAAACACATTTAATCTATATTGTTATGTGCCGGAAGTCACCATCTGCTAGTGGTAGGACTACGCTGTTCCGTTTCAGCAATGTGTTTTTGCTCCTGTACAGGTTCCTGAACTACATACTCAGAAGAAAAGATGGGAACTTAGAGGAATACCCGTTTCACGCAGCACACTGAAAATTGGTAAACACACTACGATCAAGAATTCGATGTGTCGGAAAGCGCCGACGACAGGAGCAGGAGCGCCGTCATCATAGAAGCCGTAAACATACACCATAACTGCACGTTCTCCCTTAGGGTAGATGCGCAGCATTTTAGTCACCGCGTGTATAAACACACCCGGTGATTTTCGATGATATATTCTCAGTCTCTTGTACTACTTCACTCACAACACCCCATGGACAAATGCGCCTTCAACGGAGTAGTTAAATGGCAGAAATACATCCCGCGCAAAATGATCAAAACCAACGAGATAGATTAGGCTAGAATGAAACGTCAATAAAATTGGGAGGGTAAGACACATATGGGCGCACCACTAGTCCAAAAACAAATGTACAGCAAATGTATTCTGTCTCGGAAATCATTCGAAGTAGCGCATATGTCCATATTATGTTTTTTGCTTCAGATAAGCGTTCTTATCAAATTCCTGAATATTTATCGTTGCTTCGGAAACATTCTGCATGCTTCTCATAAAATTTTTAATGCTGTGTTGTTATTAATTTTTAGATTTTTAGGCCCACAATGATTTTTATTAGTAACGTATCGGAAATGGAGTACAGTTCTGCTAGAACTAAAAATGCAGTGTTTGATTAAAGAAAGCGAGTTTTATGTCTGCGCCTCTGTAGTTAATAACATTGCGATAACGGACTGTTCGCTGTTTTACGAGGTCAGAGTGACTTTTCATGAAAGTGAAAACTGATTATCAGTACCATTAGTATTTCAAAAAGTATTTAAAGTGAAATAGATGGCTTATCCCGTAAGGGAAATTCCAGGAAGGGACGCTATTGCGAGAGCACGGAAGCCAGCTCTTGGTAGTTCCTCAGCTCGCTGTTCAACCGACGCAGGCTGCTGGTTGAAATGAAGTGAAAGCTACGCCTCCGGAGAAACCCCTCCAAGACCAGAACTACTATAGCGTGTTTGTGTTTCCTGAGAAACCCGCTTTGGGCGCCACATTCAGTAGAGAGCGTCGTTTTCTCTCCTGTCAGTCGTTCTGATGACTGTTGATGGCCAAAGATTATTAAACCTTGACGAATAGGGAATCACGTACATCAAAAAATCCCTCAGTCTGTAGTTCCAATGCAACAAAAGATTTAGGCAACTACTGTACTAGACACGTCACTCAAGAGTGAATGGAATACTTACTTTACGTTAACTGTAGAATGTCGTGTCCCAAACAAAGTTTCGTTAAAAACTTTACGTATGTTTCTCGAGATCGAAGTATTGGCCCGGCAACTAATTTCTTGTAGTATTAATACAACAGATACGTGATGAAAATGGAGTGTAAGCAGTAACTAGCTGAACTATCAAGTGTTTAACATCTCGTCTAGTTGTGTGTGTTGATGAACGAGCAAACGAAACGCTTACTCCTACCGAAGACCTTTATCTAGATGTGCAGTAGCCAATAAAAAGGAGTTTCCTCGTGCCAGTGTTTTAAGGACAATGGCTGATATAATAATGACAGAATTTCGATTTTGAAGAGGAAGGTGCTTCGGTCTTTTAATGGCAGACATCGACGGACAAGGCGGAAAATACTGCCATGTTGTGGAGAGTTCCAGCGATTTATGGCGACCCTTGAGACGGGACGGCCTGCTCTTTGTCTCCGGTGGTAATGTTTACGACCTTTCCTTTATTCTGCGCTATGAATTAGTGATGTTAGGGGCCACCAGATACTAGATAAAACACATTACTTTCACGGACCAGAAAAATATTTCCTTCGGCCCCAAAAATTGTGAGGAACGAAAGATGAAGAGTTTCCTCGCAGTGGTCACGAATAGAAAGCACTTTTGGATGTACTGCAACGTCGTTTTTCCTTAATCTCTGGCGCACAACAGCCATCAGTACCGATGACAGGCCAGGACAATTTCCGCAGAATGTGTCGTTGAACGAGGGGCCCACAAGACGAAACCAGTACTGTAGTTTTGGTTATGACGAGGCTTCTCTGAACCGTAGCTTTCCCTCCATATCAGTCAACAACCTTCGAGAGGCTTCGGTTTAACAAAATGGTTCAAATGGATCTGAGCACAACTGGACTCAACTGCTGTTGTCATAAGTCCCCTAGAACTTAGAACTACTTAAACCTAACTAACCTAAGGACAGCACACAACACCCAGACATCACGAAGCAGAGAAAATCCCTGACCCCGCCGGGAATCGAACCCGGGAACCCGGGCGTGGGAAGCGAGAACGCTACCGCACGACCACGAGATGCGGGCGCTTCGGTTTAACAGCGAGCAGAGAAACTGCATGTAGACGCAGTACGCAATCGTCCCCACTTAATCATTTTGGCTTCTAGGCGACCGCCAACAATCATACAAAGAACTGTCCACCATTGTGGTGAAAGAAGAAGATATGCAAGGAATGGAACTAAATATGTATCACTAGTTTCTATTCAGTCGACTTGTGCACAATATTCTTAGGAAGACCCAAACTTGGAGGTGCAGCAGCTCAGTTACACAAGGTTACATTTTGATGTCATAGACTGCATTTAGTTCCTTTATTTTTCTTTTTATTTCACGGAACTATTTTTATGGTTCCGTGAGGTTCATTCTTTAATTCTCTGCTACCCATTGAATCTAAATACACAAACGTTCACAGATGTGTTGGTAACGCTTTGTGCAGTTCTAAACCTCAACTGTTGAATGTTCGAATTAAGGAATGAATAAAAACTTTATATTACGCAGTACAAGTGCCCACCTCATGATTAGAATTTGTAAGTTCCCCTCCTAGAAGAAGATGAAGACGGTGAAACACTGTGACAAACATGAAAAAACTTCTGCCGTTTACAAAGCATAGGCGTTTTCAGACAATCGACACTTGAGTTTAGCTTGTCATTAACCTTTGGCGGAGATTAGGAAGGTTTCTATACACCTGCGAACAAAGCTACTTCTCCACCTGAAGATTATATCCTCAGATCGCTATCCAAAGACTTGAAGTCAGTGGAATTCGAGGACTTAGGTCTTTTATTACATACTGTTTTAATATACCGTCTTCAAATTCGTGAAATACCTAGTGTACAGGATAGTTATAGATGAGCAGCGCGAACTATATGTTTACCTAATAATTGTCTGTGAAACAATAATACTAATATTGTGATAGCGTATATCGTAGAGTAAAAAAATGACTTTGCAAGTATATGCTACATCTGAAAATATGACAAAGAAATTCAATTCCAGATCTTAGAATAGTAATTCTGCATTTCAAAACTTCTCTCAACTAATATAAGTAGAAAAAGTGGCCGTTTAAGGCTGTTACTTGGAGAGGGTATACGTTCGAGGAAATTGCCTACAGCGCCATGGTTTTGATACCACTTTAAACCCTAATTCATGAAACAGCAAGTGGAATAAAATTAAATACCTTTAAAAATTATTAATGTTTTGAGGACATTAAAACGCCCAAGTTCTGCATAAAATTGGCAAATCAAAAGCAAAAATATATATGAAAGAGCAACATATCACATTTAAGTGAAAGTATGAGTTATATTGTACATTAGAGAACAGTCAAATGATACAGATAAAAATGATGGAAACCTATGTAAATGAGGGAGATAATAACTTCATTACAGGTAACGTCAGCGTTGCAAAATGAGCTTGGCGGAAAAGGTGGAACTGCAGTCACTCGCGTCGTTTCTATTTGCTCATTCCGTTTGAAGTTAGTGCAGCTTGCCCAGCTTCATTTTATCCCCCAGTGCTGAACTACCACTATCATGACAGCGTACGTTGCCAGATGTTTACTTGTCTGATGCACAAAAAAAGAAAAAATCAATGAGGGTTCTAACAGTCATTCAGTACCTCTGCCAGTAAAGAGAGTATTTCATGTGTTGCTACGTTGTTTTACTTTACTTGAGAGTTGTATTAAGCTGAATACGATGTGCAGAGTAAACATGTATTATAAAAATGACCATTTTATTCACTGTTAATTGCTTAATATTGTTGACAATCGTATGAAGAATGGCATCGGAAGAATGTAGATCTAATTTTAACTATGTATGGTTTTACTCTTGTTCCATGACATCGGTATAATTTTAACGCTGATTTAACATCACATATCGTACGGACAACCTAAATCGTAAGGAAAGTTGTTAAGTTCAGTGGTAAGTTCCGACGGACAGAGTGAGATGATTTTATGAGGCTCTTATTAGGTTTCTTCTTATCTGTCTGGTACACATTTTGCAGTTCATTTTAAAATAACTTCCCGATTGGCTAGAGACCTCAAATTTTAAATATATTTCAGAATCGACGATAATTCAATATTAAGTCGCTTTCTTGCCTGTCTGTTCTGACAGGCACCAGGCAAAGATTAGATAGTTTGGTAACGCCTGGTATTTGCCATGCACGACATGTGTGTTTTGCGGGTATTAACGGAACACGTTTCAGGAGGTACCAGTAAACCCACAGTTCTTCAAAGAGTCAAACTCCTATGCAGTCTGCCTGGTAACAGCTCAGTTCGCACGTTAGATTGATAACCGAGGAGGCCTGCGATTGATCTCCGGCTGGGTTGGAGTTTTTCTCCGCTCGGAGGCTAGGTGTCGTGTCGTCCTTACATTCGCATCATCGTAACTGACAAGAAAATCGTCTCCAGTAGGTTATCGTTTCGTCTTTCCTTTACTGAGATAGCTGAATGGGCTCGATGAAAAAGCCAATTAAATGAAATAAATAAATAAACAGAATTTCCATGTATAAAACAGGTTCAGACGTCTGATTGCAAATGAACGAATAAATCAATTATATACTTTTAGCATGTAAGCGAGAAAAACTTTAGGGAAGGTTTCAGATTATGTTTAAGGCTTGTTAAGCGTCGGTAACTGCACTCATTATGAAACAATGGCCGACCATGAAATTAGGGAGATGAAGCTTGCGCAGTAGAGAGTAGCATGGAGAGCTGCATCAAACCAGTCTATGGACTGAATACCACCGGCCGAAGTGGCCGAGCGGTTCTAGGCGCTTCAGTCTGGAACCGCGCGACCGCTACGGTCGCAGGTTCGAATCCTGCCTCGGGCATGGATGTGTGTGATGTTAGGTTTAAGTAGTTCTAAGTTCTAGGGGACTGATGACCTAAGAAGTTAAGTCCCATAGTGCTCAGAGCCATTTGAACCATTTTGACTGAATACCACAAAACAACAACAACAATGCTACTTGACAGAGTTCGACGCAACGGAAGCGACACAGCATCGGCGTAAACAAGAAGAGTGGAGGAGTTCCAAGGATATCACCCAGTCACCGTAATAATTAATCGGTAACTGCACTCCGCTTCCACCGTCCTCGACCACTCAAAGCTAAGTGATTAGCCTCCCGTGATACCGATATTTGCTCGTTGTTGAGCTACAAACTTTAATTTTCGATCGTTTTCTTACGAAAAATATGAAACAGAATACTTCTGCTGTTTTGTTTCTAAGCGACGACAAGGTAACGAAGTGTAAGACGACGGTCCGCATGAGCTACACAGGTTGGCTCTCCCTGTCTATTGTGAAATGTTAAAGCGCCACGAATAGACAGAAGCAATTTCTGTTCGTCATAATTCTTTACTGTTTAGGAAATGATAAAAAGAGCGTTTAGCTAAAACCTGGTATCAGGTTAATTGGGTACATAAGAAACATGTATTAAATGTTTTGCTTACAGTTCAAAATTATTAACATGTAAAAGAAGTCGTCCTCCCACAAATCATCATACTTGCGAAGCATTGATACGGAAGTGGGAATGCTTATTTACTCTCATTCGTAAGCAATATCTGTATAATATTCTCAGAAGCTACAGAATTTCCGGACCTAATAGCGGATATTTTTATTGGTGACTGAGGTCGGTGTACCGCATAATATTACATCAGTATTTACGTCATTTCCAGAAATAATTATAGCTATTACAAGTAATATCTTTTTCGGTTGGGTAGTATCTCAACGTGCGCGTGGCACAAACAAGCCATTGCTGTTTGTTTCTCCTGGGATCAGGGCAGGGGTTATTGAGAGGGGTGCATCAGTGCGGCACAGCTCGCGATAACGAATATGGAGGTCACTGTCGTGCAACAAGCAACAAATGGAGGAGTCTTGTCAGTGTTTGTACGTACCACAACATGCTTAATGTGAAGTAACAATCGTCATTTGTGTTAGCTACCGCCTCCATTACCACAAACAAGGGCAAAACTGAGCACAGAGGTGTAAATACGCTTAATTGCGGATTTAAAGGGTATCCTGGAATTGATAGCTTTTATCCTTTTTTTAACGTGTATAATACTGGTGCGTTATGCAAAAGAACAAAACAAACAGAAAATAGGGACACATGGTACATAATACAGAACTTAATTTACGCTCGAATACAAAAGAATAGTCCACATTCTATGCCTCGTAAGATAATCCGACCAAACAAAATTAACGCTCTTATGAACTTCCATAAGACAAAAACAACCCTGACTGCTGTCACGTCTTTCAAATTATATGTTCGAAAGTGCCTCCGTCAGCTCCACGCCAGACTTGTAATGGACAATACCAAGATGCTCTGACCCGTCCCCATACACCAGCGTCAGCCCTGATGGTTGTGACAGCTTCTGGGATTCGTCGTCTTAGAGTGACTTCATCGTCGATGAGGAGTTCTGTAGATGAACTCATTGATGTGCCCTCACAAGTAAGAATCCTCTGGATTTAAATCGGGGGATCTGAGCGACCAATACTCATGGCTTCCCTGGCCAACTAGCCTGCTGGGGAAACTGGCGGTCTAAATACCAACGAACCATTCTACTGGCAAGAGGATGTGCCCCATCGTGCATAAACCACATCTCGAGACGTTATTGAAGTGGCCATGTTTAGAGCAAATCTGGCTTAAAATATCCCTCGTAGAATGGTGGGATGAACTGCCTAGGTGTGCAAATTACTCATATTCACGCTACCCTCGCGAGTGAAGGTGGATTCACATCTCACAAATACTTTCCGAAGAAACTCTGCTCTGTTTTCCCATTGTTCTAGGGCAAGGTGCAGAGTACAGCTATTCATGGGTAATCCTCTTCGTAAAAATGTTGAACTCTCTTGTCATGATACGGAGGCAGTAACTTCACCCAACGTGCAATGAACTGTGCATGATATATTCGCTCCTGATGCGCTGAGCTTAACGTACCTAGGGTAGGTTGTTCTTCAGCTACACGTAGAATTTCCTCCCCACGTATTAATGCTGCAGCCGGCCGCTGGTGGGCGAGCGATTCTAGGCGTTTCAGCCTCGAACCGCGCGACCACTACGGTCGCAGGTTCGAATCCTGCCTCGGGCATGGATTGATGCCCTTAGGTTAGTTAGGTTTAAGTAGTTCTAAGTTCTAGACGACTGATAACCTCAGATGTTAAGTCCCATAGTACTCAGAGCCATTTGAACCATTAATGCTGCAATATCACATAGTGGCCCACGACCCTCGCAAGGAGGACGAAGAGATCCCGTGTTTCGTAGTCACTGGTGGATTGCAACGGAAGTTCTTGCTTTCGGAAAGTAGCGACTTGAGGATTGAGACAGGAGATGTCCCTAGCCCTTAGCGCATATTGACCAACTTCTTCATACTTTAGGTGCGTAACAGCCAATTCTGCAAAGGTGAATGCCTCCATTAAGCCGGAGATGTGTTTGCGTGGTTTCTGCGAGGCTACTGGCCCTGTGCTACGTAGGCAGCAGGCTGTTATTGAGGTGTGGAGGCGAGGAAGCAAAACTGACAGTCTATACTGTCAGGAGCCGTCCACTTCACGGCCCAGGTACAGCCATGCTGAAAGTATCAGGTCGTAAGGACTGTGACATGGTTGTTGGACGTCTGTTCGATGCAGAGAAAAAACAACCAAGACACTGATGTGTGTAGACATTAATGTACCGTGTATAGTGATATTCGCACTTATACGCGTTACGCCATGTATAGTTCTGGGGTTAGTAGTTGCTTAACACCAAAAAGAATATAGTAGGATCATCGGAAATGCAACGAAAATGATGTGACCGAGAATTGCATTTCATGGAATAATAAGCAGTATTTTAAAAATAAGCGGAAGATGAGGTCAGAATCTGAACTACTCAAAATTTGTACCGAGGGCAGGACTTAAATCCATGTCCATTGCTTACTAGCCAGTTGTGCTAACCATTACACCACCACGCACTATGGCCACGACAGCTGAACAGACAAACCCAGTTCAGTGCCCTCCCTAACACGAACTTAAATCACACCTTCATCCCATTTCGCCTTCCTTAAAAAGAGCGAGATGGCGCAGTGGTGAGCACACTGAACTCGCATTCGGGAGGACGATAGTTCAATCCCGCGTCCGGCCATCCTGATTTAAGTTTTCCACGATTTCCCTAAATCGCTTCAGGCAAATTCCGGGATGATTCCTTTGAAAGGGCACGGCCGACTTCCACCCCCTCCTTCCCTAATTCGGTGAGACCGAAGACCTCGCAGTTTGGCCTCTTCCCCCAAACGACCCAACCCCTTTCTTAAATCGTCAATATTGCAGTGGCTCTCCGATATTGGAATAGTAGCCCTGGAGGCTGAAGGTGTGAACTGAAGCTTTGTTAGGGATGGCACTGGGCTAGGGTAGCCCATGCAGTGTGGCAGCGACAGTGCCAGGGTTGGTGTAGTGATCAGCAGATTTGCCTATTAAGCAGGAGACCCTGTTACATGTCCCAGCCTTGAAACAAATTTAAATTAATTACTTCAAATTCCCTCCTTATCAAAGGTATAATTGAGTCTCTTAGGTCTCAAGGAAAATGTAATGCATTCAGATAAACAGAAGAGTTACACATACTGATAAATGACTACAAGTGCCATTACAAGATGGTAATAGGAGATTTTAGTTCGACCGTAGGGCAAAAACTGAACAATTACTTTTCATGTCCTACGAGAAATGACAACGGCCATACCTTAGTAGAATTAGTAGGTAAGTACATTTTGTTTGTCGTTCACACATTACTCCACGAGAAAAAAATTAGAAAACAAATGAAATGAAGATTAGGGTTTAACGTCCCGTCGACATAGAGATCATTAATGCCAGTATAGAACTAACTTGACAAGAAGCAGGTGGAACTAAAAATAAAGCTGAAATTTTTTTATCAAATATTAAATCAGTGGTGTATAATGACACAGTCCTGAAGCACATTTTAGTTGAATATGATTATAGACTTACAAGATCCAGAGTAAAACCAGATGTAAAAGTGGAATGACTCCGACTCTCTAGGATGTAAGTGAGGATTGTAGAGCGCTAGAATTTATTTAAGAAATGATAATTACATCAAGTTTAATTAAGAAAAAATTTCAGCATCTTATAAAATCAAAGGTACAAGAACATAAATGAAGGTGGTGATTTGTTTTACAGGATATTTGTAGAGAAAGCAATGGATGCTGGAGGTACGAGGAAAAGAAAAACGTATTATAAGGAACAAAGCAACTGTAAATGAGGTAGTAATTGATTCAAGGAAACGATAACAGAAACATAATAAGGTATGTAAAGCCATTTCTTCTTCTTCATCTTCTTCTTCTTCTTCTCCTCCTTCTTCTTCTTCTTTAGGTCTTAGGTACTTCCCTATTGCATCCTCTTGTTCGACGCCTCTATTTACAGTGGTTAGGTCCTACCTGCTGTCTCCGCTTCTTTGTTATACCTCTTTGTCTTTTCCCTATTGGCCGATAATTCATTACCATTAAGGCGTTCTACTTTGATTCATTCTTGTGAAATATCTCCAGTTATTTCTGTATTGACTGATCTGTTTAGTTTTGTTTTCAAGTCCTAGTTCTTGACTGACTGCTGTATACTAGATAGTCCGTAGCCAGTTACTCTTTGGATAAACCTCATTTCAGCAGCTTACGTTCTCCATTCATTTTCAGCGGTTGTTATCCTACTCGCCCATACATAAAATATAGATGGAATTGTCATTATTGTGTAGAACTCTATTAGGGCTTCTTTCCTCACTTTTTTATTCAGCATTCATTAAATGGTTCAGTTATTGTAATCGAAACTTTTTCGTTTGTGAAGAATATGGTATTTTCAAAGCAGTTTTTATTCGTCTGCGCTCTCTGTAGTAATATTTAATTTATAAATTGTTTTTAGGGGAATCCTCAGTGTCAGCTTTAAGACTCTGGTCATGAACAAAAAGTTCTGTATTGGCACAAAACAGCATTTAAATTTAGATTGATTGGAAACAATGAGAGTAAGACGACTTCTTAACAGAGACTTATGTTTGATAGAGATATCATTTGATCTGTTAATACGGCTGATGCATCGCAACTGAAAGCAAACAAAACCTTAAAAGCACTGCCAGGTTTCTTTAAATTAGTCGATTGTTCAAGAAATGAGTTACAATGACAGTTAATAACTACCACAGTGACACTGGGGAATTAACGAAAGAATAATGTGCATAGCCCTTTAGCGCAACGGGAGTACTACGTCCTCGTGGGGCGGGGGGTGGTGTCCGTGGATTCCCTGGGTGGCATGTGAGAGAGGGTTCAATGTAAATGTAAATGTCGTGTGACTAGGGCCTCCCGTCGGGTAGACCGTTCGGCGCCTGCAAGTCTTTCGATTTGACGCCACTTCGGCGACTTGCTCGTCGATGGGGATGAAATGATGATGATTAGGACAACACGACACTCAGTCCCTGAGCGGAGAAAATCTCCCACCCAGCCAGGAATCGAACCAGTTCCCGTTGGATTAACATTCTGTCGCGCTGGCCACTCAGTTATCGGGGGCGGACAGGGGGTTCCATAGTATTCTGACTGTTTTTGTGCGATCCTCTGTGACTTCCTCTGCTATGTCAACCTCGCAATCTCAGAGTAGTACTTGTATCCAACGTCTTCGATTATTTATTGGGTGTATTCCAATCACTGTCTTTCCATACAGTTTTTGACTTGTACGGCTATCTCTGGTACCACGTATTAACACATATGTTATCAGCCTGTCCCTTCTTCTCGTCAGTGTTGACCATATACTTTTTTCTCACCGATTCTGTGGAGAACAGAATTCTTCTGTAACACTTCGCTTCGATCCCTTTCTTTTCCTGTTTCACAGTAGTCGATGATTCACCTTCATAAAATTCTATGGTGCAAACGTTTATTCTCAGAAATTCCATCCTCAAAATCAAGCCTATGTTTACTACTAGTAGATTTATTTTGGCAATAATCGCACTGTTAACATTTGCTAGTCTGTTGCTTGAATTCTCTCTTTATCCTTCGTGCGTTATTTTATTTGATTGGCAGCAGAATTCCATGTCTACTACATGGTTCCCAACTTTTAGTTTTAGTTTATTGCATATCACATTGCTTCTGTTCCTCATGACTCATCTTTTCTTGGCTTACTCCAGGTTCGATGTTTATTTGATTTGTTTATTCCATTCACCAGGTTCTGCAATGTTTCTTCAAATTTTACTGGTGATAGCAATGTCATGAGCGAATCTTATCATCGATACCCTTTCACATTGAACTTAAATCACAGTTTTGCAATTTTCTTTATTTCCATCATTGCTTTTCAGTGAGAGAGACGTCAAACCTGCTGTCACCGTTTTTAATACTAGCAGTTGTCTCTAGCGCCCCTATTCTCATTTTTCCCTTGTGGTTCTTGTACATGTTATACAAGGCGATTCCATGATGATGTTACAGATTTTCAGGGACGATGGAGAAAGGTATATATATCAATTGGGGATGAGGGTCCATGGTCCGGAAATGACAAGGTCGACAGCTATATGAGAAAATCGTCTGGATACGTCTGACATGGTAATTCATGTTGGCTTACTGTTGATGCGAGGATTTTAGGGTAAGCATCTCTCAGAGGTGGTAGTATAGATCAAAACTAGAAAACAGTATCTAGTAAACAAGGGCTCCAACAAGCTCACTTTAGCTAGGTCACGTGTTCATCTTCGGTACTGCAAGAGCTTTGATTTCCTTATTTTTGGAAGAGGTAGAACAGACCAAAAAATAAAAAGTGTAGAGTAAATAAGTGCTGTAAAATTCATACCTTAAGCGCTACGGGCACTTGTTCAGTAGAAACGTTTTTCACCCTAAAGAAGATGGAAATTATCCAGTAACTGTCAAGGATGCATTTTAGAGCACACGTTTACTGGACTTATTTATCTTGTTTTGGCCCACACTATCAGCTCCGATAGTTGCCCACCTTACAGTCTTAGAAACAACAGTACCAGTAAATGTAATCCACTGTTAGAGGTATCAACGATTTTTGACTCGGTCGTTGCTGGTCAGGGACTCTTACCTCAAATTTATATACTTATTCGTCCTTGAAAGATAGTAACATCGTCATATATTATCCGTCTTTCCCTGTAGCTTATAACTACCTTTCTGAGAATATCCAATATCTATTTTACATTGTCTAATACATCTTTTATTGAAAAATCCTATGAAAGCCTCTTTACTCGTATGAAGTGTTGAGTGCTATTGACAAGGGATATCAGATTGATTCCGTATTTCTGGGTTCCCGGAAAGCTTTTGACGCTGTATCACACAAGTGGCCTGTAGTGAAACTGCGTGCTAGTGGAATATCGTCTCAGTTATGTGACTGCATTCGTGACTTCCTGTCAGAGAGGTCACAGTCAGTAGTAATTGTCGGCAAGTCAAACAGAAGTGATTTCTGGCGTTCCTCATGGTAGTGTTATAGGCCCTTTGCTGTTGCTTATCTATACAAATAATTTGGGAGATAATCTGAGTAGCCGTCTTAGGGTGTTTTCAGATGGCGCTGACGTTTATCAAGTAATAAAGTCATCAGGAGATCAAAACAAATTACAAAACGATTGTGGTAAAAAATTGGCAATTGATCCTAAATAACGAAATCCGTTAAACTTCGGCTACACGATAAATCAGGCAAATCTGAAGGCTGTAAATTCAACTAAATATCTAAGAATTACAATTACGAACAACATCAATTGGAAGAAACACGTAGAAAATGTTGTGGGAAGGTTAACGAAAGACTGCGTTTTATTGGCAGGACACTTACAAAATGTAACAGATCTGCTAAGGTGACTGACTACGCTACCCTTGTCCGTCCTATTCTAGAATACTGCTGCGCGGTGTGGGATGCTTACCAGATAGGATTGCTGGAGCACATCGAAAAAGATGGCAGCACGTTTTGTATTATCGCGAATTATGGGAGTGAGTGTCACTGAAGTGACACAGGATATGGGGTGGACATAATTAAAGCAAGTGTGTTTTTCGTTGTGGCGGAATCTTCACACGAAATTCCAAACACCATCTTTCTCCTACGAATGGGAAAATATTTTGTTCACACCGAACTGCATAGGGAGAAATGATCACGATGATAAAATAAGGGAAATCAGAGTGCGTATGGAAAGATATAGGTTTCGTTCTTTCTGCGAGCTATACGCGACTGGAATAATAGAGAATTTTGAAGGTGGGCCGATGAACCCTCTGACAGGCACTTAAAAGTGATTTTCAGAGTATCCATGTAGATGTAGATGTAGAAAGTACCTTATCCTATAAATTCCAAATAGCTGACATGTACAGTGAATTTGGTACATGTACGGAGATTGACATACACGAGCATGAATACTGTACTGTACTCCTGTAGAGCTATTGCCATCGAATCAGTATCACGTCAACAGGCCAGTGCGGTGGAAAACTGCATTAGCAATGAAGCAACAGCTGGCTGGCAGCGGCTGCACAAAGACATACGATCGATTGCTGGCCTGGACGCGGGTTGACTATCTCCCCATAACAGCAATTTCGGAACGCCTGTTCAGTGAGATGCAGTCTCATTCATCGCTCCAAGAATACAGGGACACACCGTTGTGCGTTTCGGTGTCACTAGTTTCACACAAGGAGAAAGTTGCAAGCGGCATTGTCTAATCAAAGCTAATGAGTATCAGTAGTATCTCCATTCTGTTTTGTGACAGAAGCCAGAGTTATTGTTCATTTGCTATGAGACTGTCTAAAACTGATGCAAAGTAAGCAGTTCAGGGCAGAATGACAGCACCTAGTCATCTGATAATGTCATGAGGCATTCTAGATAACTTACCTATGCGAATCTGCTAGAGGTGTCCAGAATAACACCAAGTGGGACGTCCGACCAGTTCAGGGGAATAGACGCATGTGGTCAGATAGCTATAAATTTGTACTTCTGTTGGCCCTAGATTCAGGCAAAAAAATTTTAACCACTGATTTCCGATTGCCGAAATGGAATACCCTCTTGATGTATAGACCTAGACGGAGCAACACGCTTGTAACAAGGGAATAAATTTACCTATCCTACCTAGGATAGTTAGCATCTCGACGCAGAGTGCTTTCTACACTAGGCCTCCGACGAATAAAAAAAATCACTGGCAGTACCGGAAATGGAACCCGTGTACTTCACAGCGCAGTCAACAACTCTGACCAGAGAGCTACGAATGCGGATACGAGTGACATCCATCTCCTGGCGGTGACTATCAAGAAAATGGTTCAAATGGCTCTGAGCACTATGGGACTTAACATCTGAGGTCATCAGTCCCCTAGAACTTAGAACTACTTAAACCTAACTAACCTAAGGACAACACACACATCTATACCCTGGGCAGGATTCGAACCTGCGACCGTAGCAGCAGCGCGGTTCCGGACTGAAGCTCCTAGAACCGCTCGGCCCCACAGCGGCCGGCCGGTGAACATCTAAACAGTCATATCGAACTAGTGATAGAGGTCACCCTGCGCCACGCACCATACGGTTGCTTGCGGAGTATGTACGTAGATATAGAACACCATAAATTCACTGCGTTGGACTGAAAACGTTCATTGACTGGGAATGTTCATATTCATTCATAATGGTGGAAGTATACTATATATTACAGAATATTGCATGTCAGGTTTTTACATGTATGCATCGAATGAGATAAAATAATGAGTAATTACAACGTGTAATAGATGTGTATTCTGGTAATGACTACTGACAAATCCTACACTTACTTTATGATTGCCGCGCGGGATTAGCCGAGCGGTCCAAGGCGCTGCAGTCATGGACTGTGCGGCTGGTCCCGGCGGAGATTCGAGTGCTCCCTCGGGCATGGATGTGTGTGTTTGTCCTTAGGATAATTTAGGCTAAGTAGTGTGTAAGCTTAGGGACTGATCACCTTAGCAGTTACGTCCCGGCCGGCCGGAGTGGCAATGCGGTTCTAGGCGCTACAGTCCGGAACCCCGCGACCGCTACGGTCGCAGGTTCGAATCCTGCCTCGGGCATGGATGTGTGTGATGTCCTTAGGTTAGTTAGGTTTAAGTAGTTCTAAGTTCTAGGGGACTGATGACCACAGCAGTTAAGTCCCATAGTGCTCAGAGGCATTTGAACCATTTGAAGTTAAGTCCCATAAGATTTCACACACATTTGAACATTTCTGTATGATCAAAAGTTTTCCAATATGGAAGACAATCAAGCCTCTTCTCTTTGACTGTTTGCTTATGGTATAAACGTAAAAATACTCCACTATCAGGTCGAGAGGAACACTCGGCGTCGACCAGCTGCCATCTTATTCTCTCCCGTATGGTGTCTCTTGTATGCGATATGGAGAGGCGTGAAGTCAGCGTACTTCTCTCCCGGCTGTTGTCAGTTCCCCAGGTTCTTGAAACCACTCATTCCAACAGCCCCTCCACTGGCCTTAAGAGGCTGAGTGCACTCCTTTCCATTTCTCCCAGCAAGAAAAAATGGTGACTACCGCGAATTGAACCTAGGTCCTCACACATATCGTCTCTTAACAGTGTAGCAGCAACAAGTACGAAAATGTACAGTTCACTCACAGAAAAAATTGTCCCTGCTTGGTTGTCGGGCACTTCGTTTCCGGAGATATTTGGAGAAATAAAATGACCTATAGTGTCACACACAAGCCACTGCATGAAGTGGGTCTGTAGCGGTAAGCACTCAGGGTCACTGCAGTGCAGATTGACTGAAAATCATTCTCAGTGAGAATTAATACGCACCCACTTGCAAAGACGTAACGCTTGTTTTCTGACGAGATCTCTACTACTGATCAGTTACATGTTAATGGATTACCTTAGTGGAAGGTACTGTACTGTAATCTAGTAATAGTTTGTTGCGTGTTTTTCGCGTCCTCAGCCACTTGTTTTTTCAATCACAGTTCGTAGAAATTTCGATCATGACAATAATCATTTAAAGCTGTAAGATGTCTTGGGAAGGAAAGTTTTAATTTACAATATTATTGAAGGTGCCTATGAAAATTCGCAAGATGCATGTGGCTAACGTAAAATTGGCGTTTGATTTTTTTTTCAAATGAGCACTATGGGACTGAACATCTGAGGTCATCAGTCCCCTAGAACATAGAACTATTTAAACCTAACTAACCTAAGGACATCACACACATCCATGCCCGAGGCAGGATTCGAACCTGCGATCGTAGCAGTCGCGCGGTTCCGGACTGAAGCGCCTAGAATCGCTCGGCCACCGCTGCCGGCTTTTTTTTTTTGTGAATGGGGTATATGGAAATAAATGTCATGCGATAATCAGGTGTATTTGAGTTAATAAAATGTACATACTTTCGCACAGTCACTCAGGAAAACCTTAGCCGATTCTGCTACCGTATTTTATGAGACAATCAGAGTAAGCATTTAGTAATTTAGATCATATGCACTTGCACCGAAACATCCATGCGTATTTGACTGGGTGTTGTAGAAGCAATAAAGAGTAAAAGTAACAGGGGCTGATAAAAATTGAAATGTGTATCACAATTTTCTTGTAATAAATGCACATAGATGTAGATTAAGTAAAATTTATTGCACTATGGGGTAGTGTGTGACGTAGCGTTACACAGTCCAATATTACGCAGGATGAAATGACTGAGGCTTTCCATACAGAACTTGTTTATTATCTAGAGGTGATTAACGAGGTAGTGAAGATCGCACCGTGGCTTAAAATACAGGGTGACTTTTTCCACCGTATACGAACTCTAGAGGTTGACCGATGAAAGGACACGGAACACACAAGGTCGAATGAATCTATGCCCGGAAATGCATGGTTTCCATGCTACAGATCATTCATTCAATCACACAATGTTGCAGAGACAGCGGTCTCATAAGCGCTGTACTATGCAGCCACAGTTACAGTATGTGTTGAAAATGGTTTTGTATGTGCCTCAACGGTTGCGTGTACGCAGCATGTTCTGCCTCACACGGTCAGGCTACATCCGAACAGGGTCAAAGGCAGCTTGATTACCCTGCTCCATTGTCTCCACGGTGGTTAGTAGAAGTGGTGGTAAGTTCCTATGGGACCAAGACTTACACACTACTTAATTCAACTGAAACTAACTTTCACTAAGAACAACACACACCCACGCCCAAGGGAGGACTCGAACCTCCGACGGGGGGAACCGTGCAAACCAACCGTGACAAGCCGCCCCAAACCCCGCAGCTACCCTGCACGGCTCCAGATCTGGAATGGGACCCTCATACACGATACTTCTGAGATGGCCCCATAACTATATATCGCACGGGTTGAGAGCCGGTGAACGGGCAACCCACGCAATTGGACCTCCTCGTCCGATCCATCGACCAGGGAAGACACGATTGAGATGCGTCCGGACGTTAACGACGAAGCGGGGTGGAGCACCATCATGTAGCAGCCACATAACCTTTCGAATCATCAACGGCACTTCAGCAGGGGAGACAAAATCACCTGCAAGAAAAGCCGTTAGTTCCGGGCTGTTAGGCGACAAGGAAGGAAGACTGGTACCAAAATACAGTCGCCATTTATCCCGCCCACACATTCCGGCTGCACCGACGCTGATCATTCGCTGTCGTCATACCATGGGGGTTCTGCATACTATCCCACAGATGACTTATGAAAGTTTAAGATACCACTCCGCGTAATGGTTGCCTCACCTGGTCCGCAGCTCGTGGTTGTGCGGTAGCGTTCTCGCTTCCCTCGCCCGGGTTCGGTTCCCGGCGGGGTCAGGGATTTTCTCTGCCTCGTGATGACTGGGTGTTGTGCGATGTCCTTAGGTTAGTTAGGTTTAAGTAGTTCTAAGTTCTAGGGGACTGATGACCATAGATGTTAAGTCCCATAGTGCTCAGAGCCATTTGAACCATTAGTCTCACCTGCTAATAGACGAATGATATAAATCCAGGAAATGAGATTACTTGATGAAGAAACCAGTGACAAAACTGCTCCCGATGTAGAAAGTCTGTCGCTAGTAAGCCCTGCACTCGATGCAAGTGATAAGGTTAGTAACAATGGTCGTGCAGAATGTTCCACATGGTCGTCTGGTTTATCCTGTACTGGCGGGCCATCTGCCTGGTACTGATACAGTGGTCGCCTTCTACAGTGTTAATCACATTATCGTTCAAGTCTGGGTCCGAACATTTCGGGTACGTCCTTCAATATTTCCTGCTTCCTGAAACGACACTGTCTCAGACAAAAGCAAAACATTGTTTCTAACATTGAATGCTACGGTTGTTGTCGGCGGGGATAGGTCTCCTGATACAATCTTGCTGCCCGTTGCCCGTTGCCATTTGCCTTTTCATGAGTAAACACAATGTCGGCAAGCTCTCGATTCGAAGACGAAACCCCCTGAGTACAGCACTGTATCATATCCGCTACAACGTGCATCTTCAAGAGAAGTGAATCGGACACAACATTACCAATTACTATGTCAGGTGACGGCGCTAGAGCATGACGTATGAGAAATAGTACCATCCTCTAGGAGGAAACCATGCGTACTGTAACCGTGGCTGCATGGTGCAGCGCAGCCTCTGTAACGAAGTATTATTGACTAAATAGTCTCTAGCATGGAAACCATCCATTTCCAGACATAAGTTCCTTAGACCTTTCTTGTTCCGTATCCTCTCATCTTTCAATCCCTAGTGTTTGTACATGTTGGAAAATATCACCCTGTATATTTTCGTGCCTACAAGCCCTGTGCGATCGTGTAAGTGGGGGGTCCGTTGCCTAATGAAAACGGGTCCTTGGTGCATCCAAATATTTGCAAAGTTTCAGTGACAGTAACAGACACAATCAGCAGGTGCCGTAACATTATTTAAGTGAAACATGAAACTCTGCTTTCTTGTCACTGTTCCACGCAGCTATGAGAACAGTGTTAACACAATGATAAACTTATTACAAGCTTATGGACTTTTCTCAGCTATTCGTCATTAATGGTAACCATTATCATACAACTGTTAGTCGACGAATGTCCGCAAATTAACAATAGGCAGGGTGAAGCAAAATTTAATTCATACCATGCTCAGTTTTCCGAGCTGTTTACCTAACGATCTGCCTCTAAAAATGTCTCTCTCTCTCTCTCTCTCTCTCTCTCTCTCTCTCTCACTGGAACACTGGTACGGTCGGCAACGTACAAGAGCGTTTATATGCCTACAAACCATTTTCTTTCGCATAATTGGAATGAAAACCTGTGACAGGGTCCAATTATTGGTGTAATTAGAACAACAGCGTTTTCCCATTTCAGCTCGTTTTTACAGAAAGCAGCAGCGTAATCATTACTGGACACTCATTTTCGTTACTGTTATGTTTTAGTTTTCAGCGTAAACTGAACTTCGCGTCCATCACATGTCTGGAACTGCTGATGAGATCGTCTCATTCAGAGCTGTACTGGGTGAGTGT
Source organism: Schistocerca cancellata (assembly GCF_023864275.1). Classification (NCBI taxonomy): domain Eukaryota; kingdom Metazoa; phylum Arthropoda; class Insecta; order Orthoptera; family Acrididae; genus Schistocerca; species Schistocerca cancellata. The sequence continues at coordinate 446,879,709 of NC_064631.1, forward strand.
TCTATAGTAGGCTACCTCTCTATACGTTAAATAAAATAATTTCAATATCATATATGCTGTTCGTGTAATTCGTCAGAGTGCGTTCGATATAACTTGTGTCTCCTTGGAAGAACCTTTGATTCTTTATTCAATCGTCAGATTAAAGTACAGTTAGGTAAATAATAATAAAAACGCAGACTACTACACCACAGCCGCCAAATCCTCATGTCTTAAGGAATTCCCAGCGACTTTTCGACTTCAGAGACAGTTGACAAGCCAGTTGTAGCGAATAAAACTTAGGGTTTTACTAGACATCTAGAAAGTTTTGGTTTACCAGTATTCACAGGCATAAAATGTGAAAAAATACGTTAAGTTCTTATTGTGCAGGACCTTCCAGTTTTATAACTCATTTGGTTTTAAGCTCTGGAAACCCCAAGAGAAATTGTGGTGATAATTGACACCAAGACAACAAGTGCTCCCATAATTTATCGAGGATATATATTTTACTGGTGATTATCAGTTGTTTCGTAGATGATCATCGATTGAAAACTTAAGAAACTTTGTACACAATAGGCATTATTAATACAGCCAAAACCGAGCGAGGTGGTTAGGCACTGGACTCGCATTCGGAGGACGACGGTTCAATTCTGCGCCGGGCCATCCTGATTTAGGTTTTCCGTGATTTCTCTAAATCGCCCCAGGTAAATGCCGGGATGGTTCCTTTCAAAGGGCACGGCCGACTTCCTTCCCTAATCCGATGAGACCGATGACTTCGCTGTCTGGTCTCCTTCCGCAAACAACCCCCCCCCCCCCTCCCTGCGCTACAGCCAAAACTAATAATTTGGACTCGATAAAAAGCTGCATGCTACATAACTCACTCAATGTTTGTTTACATCTCAATAAAGTTTGTTGTTACTTAAGCAATGTTCTGTGCTGTAAGAATCACATCGGTGTACGAAAATGGCACCAAGAAATAATGAGAACAGTATGCGTCGGGCAGTAATCAAGGAGTATTTCCCTTGCGTTTACTGTATCTCTTTCATCTTTCAGCTCCTTGGTCCATACTTTACTACCCTTCGGTATAAATGGCAAATTTACATAGCGCACACGAAATAATACATTTAGCAGTCCTTCAATGATGGAACCTTGTAATCTCTTTCTTCGTTATTTGTTTACTGCCATTCGTTATTTGTTTACTATTCTGTTCTCATATAAAAGGCCACAGTTGTTCACATCGATGTGCACCCAAAGCAGCATTCGTAGTGCCAAGAGTTTTACCGATTTAGTACTTTATCCATTTCCAGAAACTGTTGAAGGAATTAGCAACCAGTTTCACAAAATAAATTTTATTTCTTTAGCCGTTTCAAGCACCTAGCGCCATACTTCAGAAGACTGTACAGAAAAATATACCACAAATATATACAAGTTAGATAAAAATATTGCAAAATGTAAGAATGATAAGTTCTCAAATGTAAATGCAAAGAAATGTAATATACGCCTTACTAGTGAGCGTCAAAAATAAACAGGTGGGTGCAGCATAGTACAGTAGTCTTATAAAAATACAAGAGCAATACGTAATAAAATAATAAATCCATTAACGCTGAAAGACATCGTGAGTACTTACACATGGATGTAAGCACGAATGAACTATTTATTCATTAATGCATTTTATTATTGTATTACATGCTGTTCTTCTGTTTTTGTATGTCTGCAGTACTATACTACATACAAATGTTTACTTTTGACGATCGATAATAACGCGATGATTCTAAGTACGTACATACCTTTGCCTTCAAATTTTTAAATTTTTTCTTAATAAATTTTCTAATATTTATATGTAACTTGTACTTATTTGTGGTAATTTTTCTGTACACTCCTCTGAAGACCGGCACCAGGTACATGAAACCAGTAAAAAAATAAAATTTCTTTTGTAAAACTGGTTGCTCATTTTTTTTTAGAATAAATTTTACTCAGCATTAAATTTCAATATCAGAAGTAACTCCAGTATTGGAGTTGGGAGTCCTTTTATAATGACATCTCGTAATTAATCAAAAGGAAAAAGCTTTCTATTTGTTGCTGAATCGACATCTATTCTGTCAACAAGCAGATAGTAAGTTAATTATCCGAGTATCAAGTGTAATCGACGGGACTTAGTTAAGAAAGCACTGAACGTGAGTGCTGTTTGTCTCAACAGTGAACTAGGAAGCCAGCGGAACAGGCTTTTGAACAGGTTGCCCAAGGAACATTATGCAGTAATTTCAAACAAATAAAAATGTCCCACTGACATCGAAGTAGGCCGAAGAAAGGCTAGCGCTCTAGATTTGCAGCTCACGAACAACCACTAAGTGCAGTTGCTTTTCTCACAAATATCTCATTATGTTGACCCTTTTTTTCACTCTTCAGCATGCAGTAAGAATGATATGTGAGCTGGTAACTTAGTATCTTGCTGAAGCCTCTAAAAAGACCTTAGGATTTTGACTCTCATGTGCCAATATATTTACTCTCAACTAGTAATTATTGTTAGTATCAAGACTGAATTTAGGATGAAGTGTGCAATCCTTAACCAGAATACTAGAACAAACAATTTTGCGTATATCCTTTGCTTCCCCGTTTATTGTCCAGATTGATAATTTGTATTCATGAGCAAAAATGTTTAATGTGATGCGAATAGACATCAGTCAGAATACAGTACTTGGCCAGCTTTTAAAAAATAAAATAGAGTGCCGTATGAGACACTCCCGTAATTAAGAAGAATGTTAGGCCACGGGGACAATAATTCTAGTAACCTCTAACGTTAATCTTAGCTAGGTTTTCACTCTCCCATATACAGAGAGGTCAAGGTCTTCTTCGAAAACAGTTGACTTACATAAAAGGCTTAGTACAACATATCAGATAGAAAGAAAATCTGATTAACTGAAGACTAATGGAGGAAAATTATTACGACGATTCACGGTTCTCGTGGAGTACTAACTGAACCGCCTATATATAAAACAGCTTTGTAGTGCAACTGGGGAGACAACAGCTACCTTCCACCAGAGTAGCGGCTTTCTTTACAATTTACTCAGTTAGATTTAAGTGGAACGACTGAATAGTATTATGCAGTGTAGTCATATATATTTGGTAAGATACTGCAGTACACGGATTAAGCTCAGAAACGCTATGTCCATTGGGCGGCATACGAATTTAGATTACGTTGGGAGTTCGGAAAAAAGTGGATAGAACTAATTTTTCATAGGTAAGCTGTTGTGTTTCAGTTTGTGCTACCGCTATCGGTTAATTGTTTGATTTAGTTGGTGGAAGCTATTGCAAGCGGTGTGTGGTATTTAGATATTCACTTTATTTTTAAATTACTGTGCTTTCAACTGAGCAACGGATTTCTCTTGTTGAACGTGTGTCTAGATGCCGAATGAACTGGAAGACTACCTAAAATAAACGATTTGAAGTTGCTGGATATTTCTGACTCTATGCACTACAACCCAGTAAAATCATAGGGCAAGTTGGCACAGAAAAAGATATGGGACTTCCAACTGTGCATAAAGCGGTCAGGCAATCACTGAAATTGTTCCTGTATAAAGTGACAACAATGCACTGATTGAACGTCGCGGATCGTGAAAAGAAGATATGTTATTGCAAATGCTGAAGGAAGTACCGCTGATGTTCTGGATGGTCACTTGCTAAACGGACAAGGTATTGTTCAACAACCTCTCTGGCCACGTTAACACATAAGACATACAATTGTGGTCAACGGCGAATAATCGTGCTGTGCTTGGTATGCCATCACATGATCAGTAATTGAAGTGAGGGTAGCAATATCCAGACGGACCATTACTGGACCGTTATCTTTTGAAGAAGCTGTAGCCGGCCGGAGTGGCCGAGCGGTTCTAGGCGCTACAGTCTGGAACCGAGCGACCACTACGTTCGCAAGTTCGAATCTGCCTCGGGCATGGATGTGTGTGATGTCCTTAGGTTAGTTAGGTTTAATTAGTTCTCAGTTCTAGGCGACTGATGACCTTAGAAGTTAAGTCGCATAGTGCTCAGAGCCATTTGAACCATTTGAAGACGCTGTGAATAGTGAACGTTAGTGTTTAATAATCTCCGATTGCATTGGCCATCTAAAGGAATACGGAATCAGCTACTCATATTTCCAACAAGATGGTGCTAATGCACACACAGTTAACAACGCTATGCATCTCCTGGATAACGCTGTTTGGGAAACGTACCATCACGGAAAACCTATGCTCCCTCGCTCACCGGATCTTATTCCACCAGACTTTACTTTGGGCAGCAGAAAATCTGTAGTGTCCAGCAATCGCCCACGCACGCTTTGCGACTTAAAAAGTGAAATAACTACGTACGGGGGAGCCCTGTTTTAATCAGATCTGCAGAAAGTGTTTCTCAATGAAATAAAGATTGTCCAGGCGTGCATAGCCGCCCGTGGGCGCCATTACCCATGTATGTTGTAACTGTACAGTAATATTTCGCACAAAATATATTATTTCGTAGTAATAGTTGGCTTATTCGTGAAATGAGATAAATATTCGTGTTAAAGGTTTGAGTTGCGGTCTCTCAAATAGAATTTCGGTTTTAATACAAATGTAATTTTACTTGATTTTTATGCTAACTTTCTTCTTAGTGATTTTTGCAAAGCCTCGAAGGAATAACGGCTCTCGTAATTAAAACAATTAAAATGTTGTTTTGTAACGGAAACATCAGACTTCGATATTTAAAGGTACAGGTTGCTCGTCTGAAAGGACACACATTGTAATACGAGACCGGTGATAAAATGTTAGTTAAGGACCATTATCCTTCGTTAATTATCTTTGTGCTGATTTCTGCGACTACAAAAATGACAGAAGCAATTAGTTTCGGTACACTGTAATTTTAAATAAAACATCTACACTCTTGGTAACTTACTGTGTCAAATAAATAATTGTACATCTTCTGGAAGATTACGCTAAGACGGTCCTCTCGAAACTCTAGCAGACAGAACAGAAGAATAAGAATTGCATGTTTTTGTCTTTTGTTTTAGAAATACAAAATATCTGAGAAATTATCTCTTGCGTATAACATGTTTATAAATTAATTCTTTGCCTCTACTCGGTAAATTTATTCCGTACAGAATTTTCCTTTTCCATTAAAAGGTCTATTACTGTTGTTAACATACACTGAAGCGCGAAAGAAACTTGTATAGGCTTGCGTATTCAAATACAGAGATATGTAAACAGGCAGAATCGGTGCTGCGATCGGCAAAGCCTGTATAGACAATAAATGTCTGGTGCAGTTGTTAGATCGGTTACTGCTGCTACAATGGCAGGTTATCAAGACTTAAGTGAGTTTGAACGTGGTGCTATAGTCGACGCACAATCGATTGAACACAGCATATCAGAGGAAAACATGACATGCGGATTTTACCGTACGACCAATTCACGAGCGTGCCGTGAATATCATGAATCCGTTAAAAACATCAAATCTCCGACATCGCTGCGGACGGAAAAAGATCTTGCGAGAACGGGACCAACGACGACTGAAGAGAATCGTTCAACGTGAAGTGCAACCCTTCCTCAAATTGCTGCAGATTTCAATTCTGGGCCAGCAACAAGTGTCAGCGTGCCAACCGTTCAATGAAACGTCAACGATATGGGCCTTCGGAGGCTCTATAGTATAATGGCGTGGGGCGTGTGCAGTTGGAGGTATGCGGGACCCCTGATGCGTCTAGATACGACTCTGACAGGTGACACATATGGAAGCATCTTGCCTGATAACCTGCATCCATTCATGTCCACTGTGCATTGTGGCGGACTTGAGAAATTCCATCAGGACAATGCGACACCCCACACGTCCAGAATTGCTAGACTGGCTCCACAAACACTCTTTCTTTCTTTTGCAACTGCCTCTATCCGGCATTGTGCGCAGGGTCAGCAGGGTTAAGTACGGATTTGGTATGGTTAATTTTAAGGGGTGGCCGGATGCACTTCCTGCCGCCACCCCATACCACGCCCCCCCCCCCCCCCCCCCGCCGGAACGGAATTAGTGTACCCCAGCAGTCTGCGTCTAGTATAAATCGTGAAATAGTGTGAATGTGTTTCAAATGTCTGCGAGTGGTGTAACTGAGGCGGGATGTGGAGACCAGCCCAGCATTCACCTAGGAGGATGTGGAAAACCGCCTAAAAACCACATCCAGGCTGGCCGGCACACCGGCCGTCGTCGTTAATCCTCCAGGCGGATTTGATCCGGCGCCGGCGCGCCTACCCGAGTCCAGGAAGCAGCGCGTTAGCGCTCTGGGCTACCCTGACGGGTAGTGGCTCCACGAACACTCTTCTGAGTTTAAACGGTTCCGCTGGCCACCAAACTCCCCGGACATAAACATTATTGAGCATATCTGGGATACCTTGCAACGTGCTGTACAGTAGAGGTCTCCAGCCCCTCGTTCTCTGGCGGATTTATAGACAGCCCTGCAGGATGCGTAGTGTCAGTTCCCTCCAGCTCTACCTCAGTCATTAGTCGAGTCCATGCTACGTCGTGTTGCGGTACTTCTGCGAGCTTGGAGGGGGAGGTGAAGGGGGTGGAGGGGAACCCTACAATTTGAGATATAGAACAGGCCAAGTCATACATTGAAGAGACAAGGAAACTGGTACAAATGCCTAATATCGATTAGCCAGGGGTACCAGCTTCTTTGGCTCTTCAGCGGATAGCTTGGCCTGTTCTATATCTGTGAAGTAATACATTCCTTGCTGGAATCTACGGAACATGATGATGAATAATAAATTACTTAATTTATTAATGAAATAACGGAAAACTTTATGAAGCTAAATCAGGTATTCAATGAAAGAGGGTACTGCTTCTGACGACCTGATATGTCACACTACGCGAGTCCACTTCGCAGACAAGGATCTCGATGCTCGTCGGTAATGCCACCACTTCGACCGGAATTTTGGCATGTTGGATCAAACTATTCAGATTCCTATGTCAAACCAACTAAACAAAGAACTTGATTCGTTCGAGGCATCATTAAACAAAAGAATATGCAAGTGCTTTGTATTCCAGTATCCAGGGACAGGTGACAATACTTTTATGTCATATGAGCTGCACTAATGAATATCAGCAATGCTTTCCACCTTTACACGTGATGTTACTGGTATTTACTTCTTGTCGCGGGACAATTACCGTGGAAGGACACAGACTGCAACGGAAGGGAACCAAGTAAGTTAAGTTTAAAAGCAATTCAAGACTTTCGTTGAGTATTGATAAATCTGTGAGTTCGTTTGTATGTGACACACCTCATGAGGCTTTCACAGCGGGGTGAATGATAAATCCTTGTATGCTAGCAAGTGGCACTTTGCATTATCTACTTTTAGTCGAGGAGATATATTCCCTACATCATGCCCCATTCTATTATACGAACTTATGTTTACAACTCTAGCCCCAGAGAAACAAATACCAGAGCATAGTCTGCAAAATATGTTAGTGGAGGTTTTTTCTCATGTTTACAAGCAGCTAATATAAACTTCCTCCAGAGCGTTTGATACGATTTTGATCGCAGAGTTTTTTTTACTGATTTATTTTGCAATGCCATGCTTCCTTTATTACTTACTGTACGAAAGCATAAATTAGCTTTGCTCATCTGAGGTTTATAGACACCGTAAGCCGATATGAAAGTTGTTGAGTTATATGTTCGCTTCCGGAAAGCTGTAAAAAGGTAAGGGCGCCTTGAAAGACTTTGACCCAAAAACCCGCTCTCTTATGAATCTATAGGAAAGTTTCTCCTCAATATACTGTAAGTGCGCATGAACTTAGTACAACGCAAAATTTTATGTTGTTTACTGTCTATCCACATAAGAGGCGTATGTTCGTTGTGACTGAATGTATTGTTTCTGCATTAAGTGGCGCAATTTTCTAGTTATTACATAAAAATAAATCTCTTTTGACGTAATTCGTGAAATTGTAAGATACTGGTATTTACTAAACAGATCAGTTCGATGGTTAGCCTTACATAAACGGAGGTGACGCCGTTCACACATAGTCATCGAATGAAGTTCTGTGAAAACGTATTGGAAGAAGTGAACGCAATTACAAGTTGGACGAGTGCCACTGAATGTATCATCATTGTCAACATTTTGTATCACATGTTCGCACATACCGCGTTAAGGTCAACTTAGAAACCTCTGCTGTATCTCAGTAATATCGTGCCTTAGCCTAGTTAACGAGGAAAATGACTTTTAAATAGTAAATAATTGTATCTTCATAAATAAAGCCTAAAAAAGATGAATGCCCTATTTTAGGTTCTTCAGAGTAGAACGAAACATGCTGTGTCGATTATCAGGTCCATCCAGCGAATACAGTGATTCGATTTCTTAGCTATTAAACTTACATGTTGCATTATTACACTAATGGAAAAAAAATTGCAAGACCAAGAAGGAGTTGTACGACAAATGGAAGTTGGTAGACGTGTTTCTTCATCTGAAAGATGTTATCTACTCAGAGTTCGCACCAGTCGCTTAAGAGTGGCGGTAGTATCGCCACTACGAGGATGCAGATAGTGTTTCCTTTAAATACACGCTCTAATGCTCGTGAGCGTTAGTTACCTTTAAGATTGGACACGTGGTGAGTTGACGTTAGCCAAGTAAGCTGATACGGCGACAAAGACGCCACTATCAGTATCTCACTCGCTTTGAACGATTTCGTGTAACAGAGCAACGAGAAGCTCGATATTCCTTCTGTGATACTTCACAAAGACTTGGCAGGAATATAGCCACAGTAAATGATTGCTGGCAGCGGTGGTCACGAGAATGTAGAGTCGCAAGAAAAACGGGCTTCAGATGGCCGCTTGGCTCTCCCGAGGTGGAAGACAATCGTGTTCGGCGTAAGGCTCTTACGTATCGTACTCCATTTGAAGCAGCAAGTTTAGCAGCAGTTGGCACCACAGTGACACAAAGAAGAGTTACAAATTGGTTACTTCAAGGACAGATCTGAACCAGACGCCCTGTAGCACGCATTCCAGTGACAACAAACTGAGGCCACTTGCGACTTCAGTGGTGTCAAGCGACAGCTCACTGAAGAGCCTGGTTGAGGGCTCTTGCACTTTCTGATCAAAGGTGGTTTTGCCTCTGTGCCATTGATGACAGTGTATTTGTCAGAAGAAGGCCAGTTAAGGGCTTGTAGCGAATCCTTCTGCTAGCTAGACACGCTGAACCTACACCTGTTACGGTCTGGTGGCGCGATTTCGTACGACAGTAGGAGCGCTCTCGTGATTATCCCAGGCACCCTTACTGCAAATTGGTACATCACTCTGATGATTGGACCTATTGTGCTATCGTTTATCAACAGCATTCCGGGAGGTGTTTTCCAACTGGATAACGCACTCCAACATACCGCTGTTGTAGCTCAACATGCTCTACAGTGTCGGCATTTTGCCTTAGCCTGCTCGATTAACAGATCTGTCTCCATTCGATCACATATGGGACATCATCGAACAACTTCAGTGTCATCCACAACCAGGTTTAACCATCCCTGTACTGACCGATCAGGTGGAACAGGCATGGAACTCCATCCCACAACGTGACATCCAGCTTCTATACAACACAATGCAGGCACGTTTGTACGCTAGACACACATTTCGATGGTTCCACCGGTTATTGATGTATCAGCATTCCCAATTTTCAATGGCTTATTTCGCACTTATAAGAACCTCACGATGGGCATGATGAATAGTATCACATAATCGCTAATATATCTGGAGAGAACATGGGGAAAAAGTTCCCCGCAGCGAGTAATATCGAGTGATCAGGTAGACAATAGACTTATTTTGAGTATTCCTACGAATAATGTCATAAGAGCTCGCTTCGTGTGATACTGTGAAGAGGGACTAATGTGAAGCTACTCATTTAATGACCAGAAACATCACTCAGTCTCATAATCTTCATTTGACTTTGGCATAGAAAGTAGTGTAATTCTCAGCAATGCAACCCTTTGATAATTTCCCAAATGAAGTACAATGTCTGACACACATCAGAAGTGTTTTCAGCCGTAGATTGAAGTTTTTGTCCTTAACATCACCTTCTACTGAGTGATTCCCGAATTGAAATAATTATTCAGTTACAAACCCATAGGGGGTGTCTCTCCTAAGAGTCGTCAGGTCCTTTTTCTGTGGTTTTTCGGGAAGTATTGGCAATTTTGCTTACGCAATGTGTAGCTTTAGTCAGCCCAAACAAATACTGCGCATCACGTCTTTCATGCGACGCCCAGAGTTCACGGAAAGCGTCGGTTTGTTTCCCATTACCAACAAAATTATTTTTAAAGCTATATTACGTGCCCTTTCGATACAGCGTCTCCAGATTACTCTTGTCCGATATTTGTTTTCTCGATATAAATATTAGCAGGAACACTAAAACACGAAGGATAAACAGTAATCCAACAGCGAGTCAGTAGCACTGCCAGGGCAGTACTGTTTCTGCTGGTGTAGTGTTATTTTAAGTGTTTTACTGTTCCTGTTAACACACATCGCTGAAACTAATAGCGCACTGTACTAATTTTGAAGCGTTTTGTCGGATGGGCACGTAAAATTCTTCTTTAAGAAGTAATTTTGTTCGTGATGGGAATCAGTGGGAGTTGCGTGGAAGACATGATGAGTGTTGCCTGTTTGATCTGACTCCAGCTGTACGTACCAAACACAACATTCCAGATATCTGCTTAAAGGAAAATAAAGAAGTAAAGAGACAGAGAGAAACTGCAGCTGACTCTTAGGTGGGACACCCTGAGCAAAACTTAACGGCTAAAGTAAATTCTGCGTGATGTATTTCTTTCTAGTTACATAGCTCGATGAAACTTAGACCAGACACGTTCGAAAATGCTCGACGTACCCTCATATGGCTAAAGGTACGAACACGAATGCACCGAAGAACACAGTCCAACATGATCGTTTTGCTGGTCTAAGTATTATGCTGAGGGGAGGCATAATGTCCAATGTGTGGACTGACCTCCACATCTTAGAACACGGTAAACCCAACGTTACTATGACAGTGTACTCCTGGAACGAGAGAATATTCGGCGAATGGAGAGACCTGCCCGTTCCACTGACATAAATAGCATCGAGCATACGTGGGATGCGTTTGGGAGACGTATGCAGCACATCCACATGCATCGACGACCATTCAGCAATTGCCAACCACGCTGGATTAGAAGAGGAACGCCCTTCCACAAGAACTGCTCATCAATCTCTGCATCGTGGGATCACGTTGCAGAGCATACTTTGTAGTCCATGGTGATCGCACATTCTGTTGAGAGCAGTGTCCGGCCATATGTAATGTCCAGGCGATAATCATCACTCACGGTGACTTCAGTATAGCTATTGCCTTTGAATAAAAGTGATTTCTGTTCATCTCACGGTGTATTTTCTTCACTTACCTAATGTACTGGACTGTACTGCTAGCAATTACTTCTCTCTATGGTCTAGTTTAATTGAGTTATATTACCTGGCGGTGAATGTTACTTCCATACTTAAGCTCTACTTACCAGGGTACGTGATTATCACGAACATAATCTATGGAATATGGAGTCTGTAAACGTGAGACTTTTCCTCGGTGTTTCACACGCCAGTGGACTCGCCTTAGCGGCTGTTGCATACAACACTTACAAAGAAGCTGTTCCAAAATAGTCACTTAATATATGGCCCAATCATAGGTTCAAATGGCAGACGAAATTATAAATCCTATTATCACAATCACGGGTCAATTGTATGTATTATTAATAAGTCCAGAAACTCTATATCGATATCTCCAGTATAATATAAATTTTTCTTTACGTTCTGGACACGCTCCTATATTGCTGAGGTACATCAGGTCAGAATAATTTTAATACCCGCCAAACATGTTGTTTGATTAAGTCCCAGGGTGGCAGGAATCGCTGAAGAAAAGAGCTGCTTAGTCCACACTGGCTTCGCAGTCCTGCAGCCGAAGAGACCTTTTTTCGCACGAGTGTCTGGATGGTAGTGCTTGAGAATGTACAACGAAAGAGCCAGGAGATCGCATCCTCCTCATAGCCTAAAAAGCTGCAAGAGGAGTCGTCGGTGCATCTTGCCCAGTAAAGCTGGCTACGTAGAATGAAATGGTAATTAAATCGACGCCCTACCTGCAAACAGGCGTTGATATACATCATTGTGGACATGTTGAAAATGTGTGCCCCGACCGGGACTCGAACCAGTGATCTCCCGCGATATTCCAGGTTCGAGTCCTGGTCGGGGCACACATTTTCAACATGTCCACAATGATGTATATCAACGCCTGTTTTCAGCTAGGGTGTCGATTTAATCATCATTTCATTCTAGAGAAGCTGCACGGTCATCAATGGTATCTGTTTTTCGGTAACGGATACTACCTCCATATAGTGGCAATATAGAATTTTTTATTCTTATGTTTACCGCTGGAGACACTTCACCAAGACTATAAAACTGTGACACGCTGTCCAGTCCAATTCTGATGCAGGGGCTCACCTGTGAAATTAGGTTTTTAGATCGCTAGCAAGAATTAGCTCACATGCAGTCGTCATCTTTGCTTAACATGTGAGTTCTTAATTACTTAGTAGTCTGTTGTGTTTAGAATCATATCGGTAAGAATTCAGTCGCCCCATAAGAGGATGCACAGAATCACGGATGCACAGTCATCATCAAATTACGCGTGGATGCAGTCTGCTCTGTGAGGTGACTGCACAACACATGCCGCCATCCAGCCATGCATACCGCCCTGAGTTTTCGAATTTCGTTCCTTCCAAAATCAACCAAACAATTCCCATCCTCGTCTCGAGATGTTTTCCCACTATTTATTGTTTGGGATTCCGTAGTGGCTGGACGAACATTTTATCCGTCTTTGATAAACTTCTGTTATGAATTAGTGTTCTTGTGGAAGCCTAGTGATATGACGGAAAATCTGAAATTGTGAATTTCTGTCGTCCCATCGCGTAAAGACTGCCTCGCATTCTAATATGTTTAACAATTTATTAAAGTCGTTTCTAAAATCTCTTGCAGATTCGATCGCCAATGCTGCTACTGTCAAAGAAACAAAAATCTTAAGGAAATCTATTATTGGTTCAAATGGCTCTGAGCACTATGGGACTTAACATCTGAGGTCATCAGTCCCCTAGAACTTAGAACTACTTAAACCTAACTAATCTAAGGACATCACACACATCCATGCTCGAGGCAGGATTCGAACCTGCGACCGTAGCGGTCGCGCGGTTCCAGACTGTAGCGCCTAGAACCGCTTGGCAAAATGCTATTATTCATCTGCCGATGGGAGAAGGATTAGCAGTTATGACAGCTGGTATGATAATCTCCATTAATATTTATTTATCACTTAATTGGATTATCTCTTTAAAGTAATTCTACTAAGAAAATATTCATTTATACATTGTCTTCTTGAAGTAATTTTATTGAGAAAATATATTTTTTTATATATTACATAATAGCAGGCTTCGAACAGCTATAAACATGACGCTCCAGAACATAAAATCTGGAAGATAACTAACGTAAGTGCAAAAGATTCGAAATGAGAACACTTTACCCAGTTACGTTTTGGCCCAACAACCACGGGACTTTTCTATCCTACTTTGTGTACACATAACAGTTTGCGGTCACTTGTGCTTGTGGTAACGCAGAAGCCTCCGGAACAAACAGCCGATTCCTCGGGTCGACGGAAGCAGAGTACACGACGTGAACGGCTAACCAAAATCAAGTATCGATGTCGTCTTCACCATATAGCATACTCCAGGAAGAAATCCACATCACAGACGAAATCAGGCAACGTCAGAGACTGGCCGGCAGTGAGACGCTTCGCGGCATATCCCGGCACACACAAGTCAGCTACCATGCGTTCGTGGCGTGCTTTCTGCGACGATGGTGGCGGCGTCCGTGCCTTGCGCTGGAACCAGCTACCTCTATATAGCGTGCAGCCATAGAATCTCTGATTTCTTCTCCCTACCGATACTGGGACTGGGCGGGTAATCTCAATCGCAGTCAGATACTAAACAGCTGATCATCACAATGCTGTCTCAACTCAGTTATCCCAACCAAAGACATACAAATATGTACTGCTTCAAGTTTCATGAGTAGTCATTTCAGTTCCCAGTTATTGTCGATATTGTAAATAAAATCACGGTTGATAGAAAGTCAGTTCAAATTTATTTACATACCTACTTCATTAATTTTACGAACTTCAAGACAGAAACAAATTCGGCAAATTCTATTGCAGAATTGTCGGCCATCACGACTCCATGTTTATGGGTACACTTTGAATTCGGTCGAGGATTTATGGGGATTTGTTACCTCTGATCCAAATCATGGCTGTATAACTGAAACACACTGTAATACATCATGGAACTTAATACTGTTCAAAAAATGGTTCAAATGGCTCTAAGCGGTATGGGACTTAACATCTGAGATCATCAGTCCCCTAGAACTTAGAACTACTTAAACCTAATTAACCTCAGGACATCACACACATCCATGCCCGAGGCAGGATTCGAACTTGCGACCGTAGCGGTCGCGCGGTTCCAGACTGAAGCGCCTAGAACCACTCGGCTACTGCGGCCGGCACGCAAATTCAATTGCCCCGACGGTGTCAGTCGATCTCATAGCGTAGATGAGAGCGCACGAGACTGCTCAGCCTCTGACACACACTACCGTCCCATGTACAATTTCTGTATAGACCTCCAGTTCAGTTTTAGAAAGCCAAACGAAGTACACGTTGGGCGACACCGTCTCTGACGGGCGGCTTCAATTTGGGACCGCAACGGCCTGATTCGCGACCTTCAATGCTAATTAGCTCGAAGTCAGCGCAACGAATTGAATTTTTTTCTTAACAATTATTTCTCAGCGCAACTTTCCATGCAACGCCATTACAAGCTTTTCAGACCGTTTCTGACTATCCTGTAGACGGATTTCCTCTCACATCTGTAGTAGAACGTGACAAACTCCTACGATTAACGAGAAGAAATTTCCGTATTGCATTCGCCACAAGTGGTTTATGTTCTCTCGTGCCACGAGCCATGTTTCAGATTACACTTTTAACTGTTAACAGTTGCGCTAAGTGTAAATTTGTCTTATTTAAAAATATACTTTAAAGGTTTTTTTTGCAGTAATGTTTTTTCCTGAAAATATGTAGTGCTATGAATAGGGGAAATAGGGAAGTCGAGCTCAGTGTATACAAATCATATCGAACGGGGTGAAATGTCCAGTATTTTAAAGGAAACACTGTTTTTTCTATCCCTCTTACAGCATGATTTTAGATTTCATTCCGACAGGCTAAAAATTTTCATTGGTTGCTTTTCGGTCTTATGCAACCAGACTAATACCATGTTTTCGAATGTATAAAGTACTTCAACATTTCATTTCGGGTGGACAATACTGCCGCAATTAATTCGTCATCTCCACGAAATAAGCTGATAAGTTTAATGAAATTCAAGTGAAGGCCATTACTTAAATGTCACCATATTTATGAATTATGAATATTACGCGTGTAATGTATTTTATTGCTTCACAGTTTTTCGTTCGCAATTCCCCTCTCTTTATCTCCGTTGTGCAACAGTCGGATATTCTCTTTTTACAACGATCTCCCACACTTTAATTAAGGAAGACACGTGAAAATTTTTTGTTACGTAATGAAACAGATAGATTCACTGATGTTCGCATGTCTATCCCGGGAAGAAGCAGATGGGTGTGCCACTGAAACCGCAGTGTTAAGAAACCTGAGGAAACAGCTGTTTGAGGTAGTAATTTGGCAGCCAGAATTACACAGTAGCACGCGACGTACCTTGGCAGTGCACGCGAACAGGTGTGGCATGGGAAGGCACCGTCTGTGTTCCCCTCGTGGACACTCCGGTTACACACCGAGGTGCGTGTAAACGCACGCGCTCAGTAGCTTCGCGTAGACGGTGAATCGTAGCAACATGACAGGCGAACTTCCCAACAGGGCGTGATGGGGACTTTGCGTGTCAGCGCTGCTGCGTCGATGTCACAGCCACAAAATAATGCATCAGCTTCAGTTCTATTGAAGATTACGAGCGCGATTGAAAACTTGGGCAAGCATTTTTGCGGTATGCATGAGTTCTTTTCGGGGACATTAAAACTTGGTAATATGTGCATAAACCACGAATAATCCTGAAGATTTAATGCATATCTACACATGACCCTCTACAAAATGGACTGCAATGCTGCTGAGATCAATGAGCAAAGTGACAATCGCTATGAGTACAGAAAACAACCACGAAAACTTCGCTGGAAAGTAAAGTGCGTAGTTATGAGTCAGAGGACTCTATCTACCCAAATCTAAGTCCACAGAAGCTGAAATGGAAAGAAAAAGTAAAACAATTAATAACACAGCGTACGTAAAACTACATCAAAATACTCTGAGGTGACATAAGTCGTGGTAAATCGATATGCACATATACAGATGGCGGTAGTATTGAGCACGTAAGCTATAAACGGACGGTGCCTTCGTGGAGCTATCATTCGTACTCAGGTGATTCATGTGAAAAGGCTTCCGACGTGATTATGGCTGCACGGCGGGAAGTAACAGACTCTGAAACCGAAATGGTGGCTGCAGCTAGACGCATGAGACATTCCATCTCGGAAATCGTTAGGGGATACAATATTCCAAGATGCACAGTGTCAAGAGTGAGCCGAGAATATGAAATTTCAGCATTACGTCTCACCATGGACAATGCAGTTGCCGACAGCTTCACTTAACGACTGAGAGCAGCGGCGTTTGCCCAGTATTGTCAGTGCTATCAAGACAAGCAACATAGACCAGCTGTGTGGCTGGACTGAAGAGTTTTTAGCAAACAGAACACAGAATGTTGTTCTCAAAGGAGAGCCGTCTACAGACGTTAAAGTAACCTCTGGCGTGCCACAGTGGAGTGTTATGGGACCATTGCTTTTCACAATATATATATATAAATGACCTAGTAGATAGTGTCGGAAGTTCCATGCGGCTTTTCGCGGATGATGCTGTAGTATACAGAGAAGTTGCAGCGTTAGAAAATTGTAGCGAAATGCAGGAAGTTCTACAGCGGATAGGCACTTGATGCAGGGAGTGGCAACTGACCCTTAACATAGACAAATGTAATGTATTGCGAATACATGGAAAGAAGGATCCTTTATTGTATGATTATATGATAGCGGAACAAACACTGGTAGCAGTTACTTCTGTAAAATATCTGGGAGTATGCGTGCGGAACGATTTGAAGTGGAATGATCATATAAAATTAATTGTTGGTAAGGCGGGTACCAGGTTGAAATTCATTGGGAGAGTCAATAGAAAATGTTGTCCATCAGCAAAGGAGGTGGCTTACAAAACACTCGTTCGACCTATACTTGAGTATTGCTCATCAGTGTGGGATCCGTAACAGACCGGGTTGACGGAGGAGATAGAGAAGATCCCAAGAAGAGCGGCGCGTTTCGTCATAGGGTTGTTTGGTAAGCGTGATAGCGTTACGGAGATGTTTAGCAAACTCAAGTGGCAGACTCTGCAAGACAGGCGCTCTGCATCACGGTGTAGCTTGCTGTCCAGGTTTCGAGAGGGTGTGTTTCTGGATGAGGTATCGAATATATTGCTTTCCCCTAGTACACCTCCCGAGGAGATCACGAATGTAAAATTAGAGAGATTCGAGCGCGCACGGAGGCTTTCCGGCAGTCGTTCTTCCCGCGAACCATACGCGACTGGAACAGGAAAGAGAGGTAATGACAGTGTCACGTAAAGTGCCCTCCACCACACACCGTTGGGTGGCTTGGGGAGTGTAAATGTAGATGTAGATGTAGAGTGGAACAAGAGCAAAAATCAATGTGAGACGTTCGACGAAAGTATCCTTTAGGACACTGCGGCGTAATTTTCATTACTGGGCTACGCCAGCAGACCACCGAGACGAGTACCTCTGCTAACAACACGACATCGCCTGGCCATACCAGTTGGACGCTAGACGGCTGAAAGCCCGTGGTCTGGTCAGATGAGTCTCGATTTCAGTTGGTAAGAATTGGCTGTAGGGTTCGAGTGTGGTTCAGCCACGTACCCAAGTTGTCAACAAGGTACTGTGCAAGCTGGTGTTGGCTCCATAATGATGTGGGTTTTTACGTGGAGTGGTTCAACTGAACCTACCGTTGATTGGAAATGGCTATGTTCGGCTACTCTGAGACCATTCGCAGCTGTTCATGAACTTCATGTTCCCAAACAACGATGGAATTTTTATGGGTGACAATGCACCATGTCACTGGGCCGTAGTCGTTCGCGACTGGTTTGAAAAACATTCTGGACAGTTCGAGCGAATGATTTGGACATACAAATCGCCAGATATGAAACCCATCGACCATTTGTGGGACACAATCAGCTCGTGAGCAAATTGTTGCACCGGAAACACTTCCGCAATTATGGACGCTTATAGAAGGCTGCATGACTCAATGCTTCCGCAGGGGAGTCTCTACGACTTATTGAGTCCGAGCCACGTCGAGTGTCTGCACTACGCCGGGAAAAAGGAGGTCCGACACGATATTAGGAGGCATCCCATGACTTTTGTCACCGCAGTGTATACTGAAGGAGACTGCAGACCTTAAAAGATATTTACGCCGGCTCATCATATAGCGCAACGTATGGAACCGTGTAAGGGCGATATTGTGCAATGCACTCAGTTGCTGCCGAGACATCGTGGTTTTTGTACGTATAAACAACAGATACAACGACGTCATTTGAATATGAATGCATAAGGGATGAAAAATGAAAGGAATCATATGTTGGAGTGCATTTAGGGAAACAATTGGACTATGTATTTAAAACTCATTCAGTAATACACTGCAAGAACATTCGACAAAATTGTAAACGTAGACTTTCGCGACCTTTCTTCTGTGTATGTGGGTGCATTGTAACAAACTGACAATGCCGTCACATATCCAAAATAATTTTATTGATTTGACAAATGTTTTTAGCTGTAAGGAAATAACTGCAAATTCTTATTCGTCGTTTCATAATCTTTTTCTTTATCTATTACAGAAATACTTAACAGCATTATCTGCCGATAGTGTACAAAGAAATATCATACTCTTACCGTGTTTACATATCACTTCCAGGATTCTGGGACGTGAAACCCGACGAGTATATGAACAGTATGTTTTCTGTGTACGTAATGCGTAATGAAGTTCACGAGTTGCTTGGAAGATCCCTCCTTCATCTTTAAACATTCCGACATTCGTCTGCCTGTGCTACAGCTTCTCATAGCATATTGGTATGGTAGTGTGTATAACGCCTTTCAAGCCACTATTTTGCCCATTGCTGCTTGCGCTTGCGTTCCCTTTTGCGGCACGTATTGAATGCAAGCGCAATACGTGCAAGTTCTATATCATCGAACGCCAATATATTCGCTACGGAGGCAGAGTTGTAACCAACACGTCCCAGGCATAAATTTTGCGCAGTAATATTGTGACGTTCCTGGTCTCGCGCTTTGCACCATATATTGTGACAGATTACACCCGCGCAATAAATACTGAGCATGGAAGAGGCTTCTTCAGGAAATGATATTTTAACTATTGTGCTCTAGTTGTTGTAGCCTTGACTCCAAAGACAGCCTTTCACATCAGTTTATCCTCTGCGAGCCTGTTCGTCTCTACACTATACTCGAACCATTGTCTCCCATTTTCTCTTTTTTTTTTTTTTGTTACCAGTTCTTACTTCCACTGCCACAGTTAATGTCCCGGGATGGTTCTAGCACCCGATCCGTTCTCTTAGTACAATGTGCCATAAATAATTTGTTCCACAATTCAGCACCACCTCGTTTGTCATTCGATCTACCGAACTAATCTTCAGCATTCTTCAATAGCATATATTTTAAAACCCTGTAATTTTTTGTCGTCTGAACCGTTTATTACCCACGTCTCACTTCCGTAAAAGATTATACTCCGCACAAATGTCTTCAGGAAAGACTTTATAACTGTTAAATGTATGTTACATATTAACAATATTTCTTTTTCACAAACCCTTTTCTTATTTATTTACTCGTCCGTCACTTACAAAGGCAGTCATCACATTAAATGCCTAGCGCAAGGAATTAACTACTGTAATCTTGTAGCTCTGTGCTGACTTACAACATTCTTTAAAAATGTACTTTTACTCCGGTAATGTGTTACAAATATACTTTAGCCACTCCATGGCTGTCAGAGTGTCTGTGTATATCCTTCAGTTCACCATCATAGCTCTCACATAAGTTAATGGTTTACTAACTGGATCTCACCATAGTCACATTCAGTTGCTGGCATGTACCAGTATTCATTGTAACATGATTCAAAGTTGCCCACAACTTCCTTTGGAGATTTAATCCTTCATTCTTCTTGTTCCAGTGTTCCACTAAATTTCTTATGTCTACTTACTGCCAACAGTTCATTCCAGGTTGTCTTTGTGCCATAGACTTACAGTGAATCACTGATTTTCCATAAAGGTGACCTAGATTTAAGTCTGTTTGTAGGTGCTAGATCTTCGTGTATAGCGACTTATGGAATGTCTAAGATTTTTCTGTATGCCCTTGTAGCTAAGTGGTATCACCTAATTTCAGATACTGTGTTTGCTAAGACGTGATCCACACAAAGGCAACCTCCCAGATGTTCTACGTCGGGCATCCCTGTAACATGGCACAGCGGTGAAAAGTCTTCGCAAATACAGTGACCTGATGCAATAACGCTTCCCAGTCCATACGAAGGCAAACGGAGTAAACAAACTATTTTAAACTGAAGAGGCTTCATATCTTTTGTTCTTGCCAATTGGCATTATATCGTCTCTACTTCGGCCATCGTCAGTTATATATAAAGATTTGTACTACATTTAGTGTTTCATTTCCCATTACAATTAAACCACCATCAAGTGATTTAATTCGACTACAGTCCCTAATCTATTACCTTCTCATAGTTGACGATCGCAATCATGTAGAACATTCACCGTTGACTGTGGAGGTTATATATTTTACACTTGCGGTTTCGTCTTTAAGGCGACTGCTGAGGCCGCCCCAGGTACTGCCTGCTCTGAGCTTGACTCCTCACCTGTGGTCGAGTGGGAGATCATTCCAAATTTTGGCAGGCAGTAAAATTTTCCTAGGGGCTGATCGTAGGGCCTCCCGATTCGTTTGACGAACTGGTTTCGGGCGTTATCTATGGCTGACGTTGTCTTTAAGCCGGATGGACTCGTTCACCCTGTTCCAGAGGAAGCTTCTCGACCCGCAAGGTCTCTGCATTCACAGAGGGTGGATTTGCTGGTAGTTGGGAGCTCCAACGTTAAGCGCGTAATGGGGACCCGTAGGAACATGGCTACCAAGAAGGGGAAGGAAGCCAGTGTGCACCCCGTGTGAGGGAGTCATTCTGGATTTGGAAACGGTGCTTTCGGATGCCGTGAAGAGTACAGGGTGCAGCCAACTGCAGGTGGTGGGTGACTCATGTCGGTATCAATGACGTGTGTCGCTTTGGATCGGAGGAGATTCTCTCTGGTTTCGCGCGGCTAGTGGAAATGGTGAAGGTTGGCAGTCTTGCTTCCGAGATTAATGCGGAGCTCACCATCTGCAGCATCGTCGACAGAACCAACTGTGGCCCTTTGGCGCGGAGTCGAGTGGAGGGTCTGAAACAGAGGCTCAGGCGGTTCTCTGACCGTGCAGGCTGCAGATTCCTTGACTTTTCTCCATCGGATGGTTGGTTTCAGTGTTCCTCTTAGTAGGTCAGGAGTCCACTACACTACACGAGTAGCGGAGGTTGTGTGGAAGGGACTGGGTGGTTTCGTTAGGTTAGAGGGTCTCAGGGATCTACAGAAAGGGCGTCCGTCTAAAAGGGGGCAGGTAAAACACAGTAAGGTAGTTGTAGAAACGATCGGTATTGTAGTTGTAAATTGTCATAGCTGTGTTGGGAAAGAAACAGAGCTCCAAGCAGTAATAGAAAGCACTGAAGCTCAAATAATTATAGGTACAGAAAGCTGGCTAAAGCCGGTAATACGAGTACGTTCAGCGGAAATTCTTTCAAACTATCTAACAGTGTTCAGAAAGGATAGATCAAATACAATTGGTGGTGGAGTATTTATTGCTGTCAGAATAAGTTTGCCCTGTAGTGAAATTGAAGTAGATAGTTCCTGCGAAATAGTATGGGTAGAGTTTATAGCTGACAATCGGACTAAATTATTAATGGGATAGTTTTAACGACCCCCTGACAAGGAAGATGTAGTTGCTTAACTGTTCAAAGAAAAATTTAGTCTCATTTCTAATAGGTACCTCACTCATACAATAATAGTCGGTGGCGACTTCAACCTATCCTCGGTACGCTGGAAAAATTATACGTTTAATGCCGGTGACAGGCATAAAACCTCATCACAAACTGTACTAAATGCTTTCTCAGAATATTATTTTGCACAATTAGTTCATGAGCCCCCTCGAAGCGTAAATGGTTGCGAAGGTATACTTGCACTCTTAGCAAAAAATAATCTTGAACAAGTATTGAGCATAGTGACAAATACAGGAATTAGCGGCCAGAAGGCAGTTGCTGTTACGCTGAATACCGAAACAGCTACAATCACCAAAAAGAAACGCAAACTATATCTGTTTAAAAAAGCTGAAATAAAGCTCTTAACGCCTTTTTAAGATACAGTCTTTAATCTTCCGATATGATCATGTAAGCATAGAAAAGTTGTGGAATGATTTCAGAGAGATATTATTGACAGCAGTTGAGAGATATATACCACGTTAACTAAGTAGTGATGGTACTGATGCACCATGGTACACAAAATGGGTCAGATCGCTGTTGCACAAGCAGCGATAAAAGCACGCCAAATTTAAAGGGACGCAAAATCCCCAAAAGTTGGAAATATTCGCAGAAGTTCGAAATATAGAGCGTACGCCAATATCAGATGCTTTTAATAGATTCCACAAAGAAATTCTGTTTCGAAATCTGGCAGAAAACCCAGAGAGATTCTGGTCATACATAAAGCACACCAGTGGCAAGACGCAATCAATACCTTCACTGCACGATAACATTGGTGAAGTCACTGATGACAGTACCCCTAAAGCAGAGTTATTAAACACGTTTTTTTCCGAAACTCCTTCACCAAAGAAGCCGAAGTAAATATTCCTGCATTCCAATCAAGAACAACTGCCAAGATGAGAAACATAGAAATAGATATCCTCGGTCTAACAAAGCAGCTTATATCACTTAATAAAGGCAAGGCATCTGGCCTAGATTGTATTCCGGTCACGTTCCTCTGAGTATGCTGATACAATAGCTCCATATTTAGCAATTACATACAACCGCTCGTTCACAGAAAGATCCGTACCTAAAGACGAAAATTTCTCAAGTCACACAATACCCAAAAAGGGAAGTAGGAGTAATTCGCTGAATTACAGGCCCGTATCACTGACGTCGATTTGCAGTAGGTTTTTGGAACATATACTGTATCCGAACATTATGAAGTACCTCGAAGAAAACAATTTATAGACACACAGCACAGATTCAGAAAATATAGCTCTTGCGAAGTACAACTAGCTCTTTATACTCATAAAGTAATGAGTGCTATCGACAGGAGATATTTTTACATTTCCAGAAGGCTTTCCACACCCTTTCGCACAAGCATCTTCTAACCAAACTGCGTCTCTATGGAATATCGCCTCAGTTGTGCGACTGGATTCGTCATTTCCTGTCGGAGAGGTTACAGTTCGTAGTAATAGACGGAAATTCTTCGAGTAAAACGGAAGTAATATCCGGCGCTCCCCAAGGGAGTGTTACAGGCCCTACTTTGTTCCTCATCTGTATTAACGACATAGGAGACAATCTGAGTAGCAGTCTTAGATTGTTTGCAGATGATGCTGTTGTTTATCATCTTCTTAAGTCATCAGATGATCAAAACGAACTGCAAAATGATTTAGGTGAGATAGTGGCTATCGAATCTGAATAAAGAAAAGTATGAAGTTATCCACATGAATACAAAAAAAAAATCCGCTAAATTTCGATTACGCGATATGTCACAAAAATCTGAAGGCTGTAAATTCAACAAAATACCTAAGTATTTTACAATTACAAATAACCTAAACTGGAACGATCCCATTAAGACTGCCATTCATTGACAGAACACTTAGAAGGTGCAACAGGTCTATTAAAGAGACTGCTTACACCACGTTTGTCCGCCCTATTCGGGAGTATTTCTGTGCGGTGTTGGATCCGAACCAGATGAGACTGACTGATGACTTCGAAAAAATACAAAGAAGGGAGATAGTGTCAAAGACGCGATACGTGAATTTCAGTGGCAATCATTAAAACAAAGGTGTTATTCGTTGCAGCGGGATCTTCTCATGAAATTTCAATCACCAGTTTTCTTCTCCGATTGCGAAAACTTTCTGTTGGCACCCACCTACATAGAGAGAAATGATCATAACGATAAAATAAGAGAAATCAGTGCTCAAACAGAAAAATTTAAGTGTTCGTTTTTCCCTAGCGCCGTTCGAGAATGGAACGGTAGTAAGAGAGCTTGAAGGTGGTTCATTGAACCCTCTGCCAGGCACTTCATTGTGTATTGCAGAGTAATCACGCAGATGTAGATGTAGTAATCTAATCAAGTGTTAATGGGAAACAGTTTGCTTCTACACACGTCCAAGTTTATAATCCAGCGACATGTTCACGTGTCATGGTCAGAACTACAGTTGGGTTGGGTTGTTTGAGGGAAGAGACCAAACTGCGAGGTAGGGAAATCACGGAAAATCTAAATCAGGATGGCCGGACGCGGGATTCAAAACTAGAGCCTTTTGAGAGTAAATAGCGTGCTAGAACATCGGTTTATGTTGATATATGTTAACTGTGTAAATATAAGCAATAATTCATTTAATTTACATATCTCATGATGAACGGAGCTTCATGCTCACTTGGTGCTGCTCTTTAATTAGAGTGAAAAAGTTCATTTGTGATGCAGACATGTCGTTGGACTTTAAAGTTTGACATGTGTTTAAACAAAATCTTTTGGAAGACCATTTCATTTCATATTAATCTTAAAGCTCAAACTGCAACCGGCCGGTGTGGCCGAGCGGTTCTAGGCGCTTCAGTCTGTAACCTCGTGACCGCTACGGTCGCAGGTTCGAATCCTGCCTCGGGCATGGATGTGTGTGATGTCATTAGTCTATTTAGGTTTAAGTAGTTCTAAGTCTAGGGGACTGATGATCTCAGATGTTGAGCCACATAGTGCTTAGAGCTAAATTAACCATATTTTTCTGGAACTGCAGTTGTGAAATGAATACTTGCTACATTCATCGACCAACATGATATCTGTTAAAAATATACGATAACCGCTATTGTTTCACTTTTGTTGATATTCATTATATAACAAATTTTAGAAATGCTATCCATTCCGTTCAACAGATCTTTCAGTCCTTTGTCATCACTGACAGTTACAATGTTGTGAGGAAACCTGGAACTTTTTATTCTTTTCCCTGAACCTTAATTCCCTTTCCAAATTAATTCGCAAAAAATTTACGTTACTCAAACCTAAACACACAGTTAAATTTTGAAGTGTGTGATTTTACCATACAACACGAAATTTACTCATGTCCAAAGACAGCAAACGCCTATTTTCGATCCACGGTCCTTGATCCTCCTTGGGCAAAGACTGCAAGTTATAATTCATCCCACGTACTGTACACTCATAGTTCTTTCGGCTGTTACATAGCCTGTGATGATCACACAAAATACATCTGTTTTTTGGACTGCATCATCAAATGGCCAAGACATTTCAAGAAATATACCTTCTGTAACTTGTTTTCAAATATGGAAGACTTCTAAAACATCATTTACTAGCGAAAAATAGAAAATTTATTATGTATATATGATGAGTGCCTCCCCACAGGAAACATGGACCTTGCCGTTGGTGGGGAGGCTTGCGTGCCTCAGCGATACAGGTAGCCGTACCGTAGGTGCAATCACAACGGACGGGTATCTGTAGAGAGGACAGAAAAACATGTGGTTCCTGAAGAGGGGAAGCAGCCTTTTCAATAGTTGCAGGGGCAACACACTGGATGATTGACTGATCTGGCCTTGAAACACTAACCAAAACGGCCTTGCTGTGCTGGTACTGCGAACAGATTAAAGCAAGGGGAACCTACTGCCGTAATTTTTCCCGAGGGCATGGAGCTTTCCTGTATGGTTATTCAATCTGTGTACTGAGCAAGCAGTAAAGGAAACAAAAGAAAAAATTCGGAGTAGGTATTAAAATTCATGGAGAAGAAATAAAAACCTTAAGGTTCGCCGATGACATTGTAATTCTGTCAGAGACAGCAAAGTACTTGGAAGAGCAGTTGAACGGAATGGACAGTGTCTTGAAAGGAGGATGTAAGATGAACATCAACAAAAGCAAAACGAGGATAATGGAATGTAGGCGAATTAAGTCGGGTGATGCTGAGGGAATTAGATTAGGAAATGAGACACTTAAAGTAGTAAACGAGTTTTGCTATTTGGGGAGCAAAATGACTGATGATGGTCGAAGTAGAGTGGATACAAACTGTAGACTGTCAATGGCAAGGAAAGCGTTTCTGAAGAAACGAAGTTTGTTAACATCGAGTATAGATTTAACTGTCTGGGAGTCATTTCTGAAAGTATTTGTAAGGAGTGTAGTCATGTATGGAAGTGAAACATGGACGATAAATAGTTTAGACAAGAAGGGAATAGAAGCTTTCGAAATGTGGTGCTACAGAAGAATGCTGAAGATTAGATGGGTAGATCACATTACTAATGAGGAGGTATTGAATAGGACTGGGGAAAAGAGAAGTTTGTGGCACAACTTGACTAAAAGAAGGGATCGGTTTGTAAGACATGTTCTGAGGCATCAAGGGATCACGAATTTAGTATTGGAGGGCAGCGTGAAGGGTAAAAATCGTAGAGGGAGACGAAGAGATGAATACACTAAGCAGATTAAGGAGGATGTAGGCTGCAGTACATACTGGGAGATGAAGCAGCTTGCACAGGACAGAGTAGCATGGAGAGCTGCATCAAACCAGTCTCAGGATTGAAGACCACAACAACAACAACAACAACATATGATCTGTGAACTGACGAATTAAAATTTGTATCATGGCCGCGATTCGAACCCAGGTCTTCTCATCGCTAAGCACATGTGCTAACTACTACGCCACACTGGCACAGTGGCTTCGTACAGCTGAGCATTCTACGTTAGTACACCTCCGTCCTCAGTCCAAATTCCCAGTCATGCCTCAGTGCACTCGATATTCCCCCAAAACCCTAACGCATTGCAGCGGATCGCCAACTGCATTGGAGTAGAACCTCAGCGTCCAATGTAATGGCGGATCCTGCCTGAAACTGAGGCATAACTGCCTCACTCAAATGAAAATAAACCTTTTCAACATCTGTAATGTATATATGCAGACTATAGCGACGAATTAAGATTTGTACCATGGCCGGGATTCGAACCTGGGTCTCCTATTCAGTAGGCAGATGCGGTTTGGGTTTAGGAGGAATGAGAATTTGGATTGTGGAGGAATGTGCGCTTCGGAAGTCCTTGTAGGTGTGCAGTGCTGCTGCGCAAGGGTGACGAAGTGGTTAGCGTAGCTGTCTAGTGAACTGGAGACCCCCAGGTAGTAATTTTCATTCATAGTTTCAGTCTGCATATACACAGCATAGATTTTGACACTTGAAAAGCTCTCTGGAAACATGTAGTTTCATATGTAGAAGACTTACAGAAAATGGAATGTAATGAAAAGCTCGAGATGAATCAATTTGGCTTACATGAATAACGTGTGCTTAATTACAGCAGAAAATAAACACAAAAGAATAAAGGATGCCAACAAGGAGTTCAGAGCGGTGTGTAGCTTGACGGATGGAGTACGTATTACACAGAATGCCTATCGAGTGCATGGAAAGCTTTACAGCAACTTGACCAATTGAAATCTGACTCTTTTACGTTATTGTAATTATGACAAACATTTCTAACAATTGTTGTACCCACTCTGTCGTGCATTAGACTTGTTTCAGCTGCGCGGTGACTGAAGAAACGTTTCTAACATCAGGATATATCATGGCACTTAGCTGATTAGTGCTGTATGTTTAGTGACTTGGTCTCGTCAGCTACGCCAGAGTTTCAGGCTGTTGGAATATAAGATGCTTCATTACACTGCACTTCTATTCTGAAAGGCATCGAATTCCACTAATGTTCTATTTTCACTTTCGTTACACTTCGCATACGTTGGCGGAAATGTGTGGAGGGGGACGATAAAGGGCTGGCTGGACATTTGAAGAGGCCAGGATTCCAATAACAGCGATAGTTGTCGAATTTTCAAAATAATTCAATAACGTCACGCTCCATAAATGGCTGTCACACGCATTGAACTTGCGTTATTGAGTCATAATATAATCTAACTCAAAGTTGTTTGACTGTAGCAGTTGATTCAAGCTTTAACTTTTATTTCTCTTAAACAAGCATGCTTATTGATTTGTATTTCATTTGCGAACAAAGCATATTTTCATACAGTACCGCTGATGTTATCTCTTTACAATTAGTTTAAACTGAATTTAGTTGGGCAATATAGTCGTTTACGTCAGCGCGGTGAATTTCTTTTTAAGGGCAGGTGGAGTCCAGCGTCCATTGTTTTCGCTGTCATTTCGAAACTAATCAGGAGTTTTTTTTTACTTCCATTATGCTTAGCTAAAAAAGGAATAGTATTCCTCCAACAGCTATATTCCGAATCGAATTAGCAGTAAGGTATATTCTTTTCCGTTTAAAAGTCTTACGTTGTCCAGGACGAAAGTTGTTTATTCTATAAAACCAATTGCGCAGGACTTGGCAGAAGAACGTGAGCCAAGTGTGTTTTGTACGAAAATTATGTCAGAAAGCAAATTTCATTTTACAGTGTCATCAACTGCGAAGAATGTCGGACCTCCGAAGATAGCACTTAACAGTCAGACAAAGGATTAGCAAAATGCATCGTACAGAATTTTACTGGGTCTCCGCTGAGATACAGTACCTTCTTCGTATACTATTGTTTTTATTCATGGTTAAATTCTAAACATAAAATCTTGATGCCTTATCACGCTATTTGCGTGTTTTGTGATGAGCTTTAGTTCTGATTACGCATCATAAATCATAGAACTACCATCACCGGGAAGTCTGTACGGGAAGCATTCATGCGTGAATATTGATATTACATTGTGATGTATGATGTATAGGATGCCAGATATGATTGTTACATACATGGAAGTATTTCGATTTCTCGTTGTGGTAAAACTTTTTTTTTTACGCAGAAAATGTAATTCTTCTTTGTACTTTAAATATCTGTGAAACAGACCTTTTCGATCCTTGTAGGATAAAATAATAGAGTTTTGAACCTTCCTTGTTCTTCTTTGAGCCTCAACAATCGAAGATTGTATCATTCCTGAAACTTGTATTTGCTGTTTAATAATAAAGTTATTTCGACTATTTCCTATTTATTTGAAAAGCTCAATATGAAACCCTACGTTCCCGCACTAAAGAAATGTATTTTAGCCGACCGGTGTGGCCGAGCGGTTCTAGGCGCTTCAGTCTGAAACCGCGCGACCGCTACGGTCGCAGGTTTGAATCCTGCCGCGGTCATGGATGTGTGTAGTGTCCTTAGGGATACTTAGGTTTAAATAGTTCTAAGTTTTAGGGGACTGATGGCCTCAGATGTTAAGTTTCATGGTGCTCAGAGCCATTTAGAAATGTATTTTTTTTATTTTTCGCCTGTACATTAGTTGCGAGTAGTCAATTTGGTGTCAACGATAGCGCGCCAAGCGTCCTATCGTTTTTCCCGTTTCAGTACTTGCAAGTCGAATCTGAGTCTAAGAATTTAACAAAGTCTGATTGTAATTATGACAAGGAACGTTCGGTAAGTGATGGAACGCTTTAAGCCACTTTCTATTGACCGTGGACTATTCCCGCTTCAGCTCCTATAGTTTCATTAAGTTCCTGTAGGTGGCGGTGCTATCTATAGCCTTCAAAATGGTGTCCGTAACGGCGGTGCGTTTCAAGCATAAATCTCTAATTTACTTTCTTTTAAAGAAAAATCGAAGCATCTCAGATTTTCATAAGCGCTTGCAGAATGTCTACGGGGACCTGGCAGTGAACATATGCACGGTGAGTCTGCGCGAGATGTCTGTGATCATGGCAAAGAGGACGTGCAAGCCTTTCGGATCTCGCGCGTGCCGGCCAGGCGCACAAAACTGTGACTCCTGCAATGTTGTAGGGTGCAGACATTCTGATTCGAGATGACAGACGAATGAAAATGAACTGCTCCTTCTTCGTGACAACACAAACGCCTCACGCAAGTCTTCGCATCCGAGAGAAGATCACAAAACTTCAGTAGACTGTTCTTCCTCTTCCACTCTACAGCCCGGATCTCGCACCTTCCTTTTAATTTCCATCGGTTTCGCTCAATCAAGAATGCATTCCGTGGGAAGTAGTATGGGGATGATGGGAAGGTTATCAATGCAGCAAGGCGTTGACTCAAACGTCGATCAGTAGAGTGGTACTATTCAGACAGACAGGCAGTCCCAGTGAAGTGGCGAAAGGTCGTTCCAATGAACGGAAATTCTTTTGAAAAATAGGGTTTTGTAGCCAAAAGGGTGGGAAATGATATGGTTTACTGGAATCTTGAATAAAACCAACATGCTTTCAGAAAAAAATGTGTGTTAAATCTTATGGGAATTAATTGTCAAGGTCATCAGTCCCTAAGCTTACACGCTATTTAACCTAAATTACCCTAAGGACAAGCACACTCACTGATGCCAGAGGGAGGACTCGAACCTTCGCCGGGACCAGCCGCACAGTTTTCAAAAAAAAAAGTGTTGCTTTACCTATTGAATGCCCTTAGTATTAGTATGCAAACGATTTCTTTGCATTGTCAATGAATAACAACACGATTTCACTTCACCAAGCTCGCTGCTTTCCAACGACAACTTCTGGGCCTGCAATTAACTATTATACGAGAACGAAATCAATTCGCGTAAGTAAAGAAAGAATCTCTTACAGAATCATCTTATGACGTGACAAGAGTGAAAGGTCCAATAAGTTCTTTCAAAATTTGTAGCTATAAGTCTTTTCTTGCTGGCAATGTGGTGCGTCCTTTTGGCCTGTCCTTTCTTCGATCACATTCTGGTCTCTCATACAAATATTAAACCTGAAAAATCCATGAAACTTCCTGGCAGATTAAAGCTGTGTGCCCGACCGACACTCGGACTCGGGACCTTTGCCTTTCGCGGGCAAGTGCTCTACCATCTGAGCTACCGAAGCACGACTCACGCCCGGTACTCACAGCTTTATTTCTGCCAGTATCTCGTCTCCCACCTTCCAAACTTTACAGAAGCTCTCCTGCGAAAGTTGCAGAACAAGCACTCCTGAAAGAAAGGATATTGCGGAGACATGGCTTAGCCACAGCCTGGGGGATGTTTCCAGAATGAGATTTTCACTCTGCAGTGGAGTGTACCGGGCGTGAGTCGTGCTTCGGTAGCTCAGATGATAGAGCACTTGCCCGCGAAAGGCAAAGGTCCCGAGTTCGAGTCTCGGTCGGGCACACAGCTTTAATCTGCCAGGAAGTTTCATATCAGCGCACACTCCGCTGCAGAGTGAAAATCTCATTCTGGAAACATACCCAAGGCTGTGGCTAAGCCATGTCTCCGCAATATCCTTTCTTTCAGGAGTGCTTGTTCTGCAAGTTTCGCAGGAGAGCTTCTGTAAAGTTTGGAAGGTAGGAGACGAGATACTGGCAGAAGTAAAGCTGTGAGTACCGGGCGTGAGTCGTGCTTCGGTACCTCAGAGGGTAGAGCACTTGCCCGCGAAAGGCAAAGGTCCCGAGTTCGAGTCTCGGTCGGGCACACAGTTTTAATCTGCCAGGAAGTTTCATATCAGCGCACACTCCGCTGCAGAGTGACAATCTCATTCTGAAAAATCCATACTGGAAGTAAAAGAAACATTAAATCATTCAGTGTAACATGCATTCTTGATAATTCTCGCACTAATTGTGAATAAAATTGACGTTCCAAGCACAGAATATCTAATTACCTCTATGTATTTTCACTAAATAACATTATCTTCTGCTAACGACAAAAATATTTTATAGCTACTGTTGACGAGACTGAGCAGGAGAACAGGGTAAGACTAATTTTTTAAAGTGCATTTGTATGCAGCATCATTCACTAGCGTGAATAAATACTCAAACCATGGTATGCAGCTCGTATGACTCTCTTAATAGTGAGAAGCAGGCTGAAGAGAAGTTCGTACGTGATAAAGGGTATTGCAAACAATCTACTTTGTTCTTTCCTGTCGTATAAAATGCTTCTGTCACCTCACAACCTGTCGTATACATTAGGAAAATATCACGCTTTTCTGAAAAATCCAAAATTGATGATACAGAGGAAAACGAAATAGTAATTTTTCTCGCTGCAAAGTTTGAATCTCACGATTGTAACTTTGTGCAACGTCAACAGAAGTAAAATGCTTCGTATAGTTATGTATTGATCATGTTATAATGAAATCCCATTTCATTGTGAAATAAACACAGCAGATCCCTATGCTGTTTTGTATACAGGCGAAATATCAGAGCCCACATATTAGTAAACACAAAAATCATTGACTGAAGTATATCTGCCGCCCATGCGACGTTTTCCAGCCGTGTTAAATCACATTCCAATAGGAGCGCACATGCCCCCAGGGGCAGATGTCAGGTGAACGAGCTGGCACGTTTCCAGTTATTTGTGCTACCGACGAGTGTAGCGCTGATCCGAAATCCGAGGCTGTAATCGTATGACATTTCATGAAATATCTCTTGGATAATACCCCACTCCACTTCCAGAACACTTAGTAATACTTTAAGCGTTTTTGCTAGCTTTCGAAGGTCATCTTCCGTGCTGTCGGACGTTATTGGCTTTAGTTCGCCATTAAACCCACACATATTCCATACTAAAGGGAACCCCAAAACAGTTCTCAAACCATCCAAACTCCGTTTGTAATTTATTTTAATTTTTTTCAACAAATATTTTCTTCTGCTTGCTGCAAGTTGCACTCGAAAACACTAGTAATCTGTACTTCCACAAAGTAATCCACACTAAATTTTTGGAATCAACGCAGCCCAGTCATTACATTCGCAAGAGATTTTCCCGCTCTACATGCTTTATAATTTGGATCCCTGTAAGCTAACCGCTCAGGGCGTTTTGTAAATCTGGACTGAATCAAATTAATATGGATGCTAATATTAATGAAAGCTCACATATTTACCATTACGACCTATGCGTAATTCTGCTGGGGGTCTTTAAATTGTTAGTAACCCTAACACCGGAAAATTATTACATTATGTCTGGTTTCAAGCACAAAGAGATCTCCTATGAGGCATAAAGCCTTTAATTAATTACT
Organism: Schistocerca cancellata; assembly: GCF_023864275.1. Lineage (NCBI taxonomy): Eukaryota > Metazoa > Arthropoda > Insecta > Orthoptera > Acrididae > Schistocerca > Schistocerca cancellata. Next base: position 446,913,083 of record NC_064631.1, read on the forward strand.
TGTGAAGGCATGCCTGATTCTGAAATAATCCTATGAGATATGATACACTTTCATAATTGATAGCGTGTTTCAGTTGTGAGGGAGTGGTAACGTAGGCCAATCATGGCGCAGTGATTGATGAAATGGTGTGCGTTCCAGGTGTCACTTACCTAAATTACCAGAGGAATCTCTCTTACATGCAAAAACTAAAATATTAATATCCCAATCCTGTGATACAAAACGTCACAGTAACAAAAATAATGTAAAAGCAAAGGTCGTCGTAAATAAGCACAGAAGAAGCGAAGTGTGACAGGGCAGTGATCTTCTCACAAATGAATAAAGTAACTAAAAGTTAAATAGGCAAAATAATCACGAAGTTTTATATCTTGCAGTTTATAAAAGGACACGACAAAAGTACTATTCGACAAAATTCAGTGATATTCAGCTGTGAGAAAACCGTACAAATATATTCCTTACTTTTCTCTCCAGGGACGATGATCTTAACTTAAAACTCACTTGAGAACTAGGTCACTAGAGATGGTAGATCTTTGTTAATACGCACGACCGTTTCGAAGAATAATTTTTCAAGTATCGAAAAACGACGGTACCAAAAAAACGTGGCTAATGTGAATTAATGAGGCAAAAGTTTACATTCTTCCTTGGCTAATAAACTGAAAGAAATAATGAGAAATTGCGAATAAAGAGTCTGTTTCACTTTTATCCAACAAATATATGCTATAAATGAACACAGAATAGAACTGCAGCAGAGAAGAAGAGATTGTTGTTCAAATGTCTCGGTACAGCTTCTTCAAGAAGGAACACAGTTCAGAGCAAGACATCTTGAATACCTGACGATGTTTACCACAGCGTGTAGTAGAAAGTCTTGTATTACCCCACCAAATATTGATACCAATAACTCTGTATCTTCCAGTAACAACTAAGTTTAAGATCCCACGGCAGATGCCATTGTCATTTAAAGTAACGCTACTGCCACAACAGATTTGCTACACGGGAGTCAACAACAGTTTCACTTTAACGTGGTCACCGGTGTATTGGACCATAAAGCAAAATAGTAAGGTAATATTACTAAAGCGCCGCTGATAAAATATTTACCAGTTTCCAATACGTTAGTGGTATTTCTTTATCAACGTATTTTAAAGAACGGTTCGCTTGTGGAGCCACAACTGCTGCTGAAGGACGTTTGAAAAATTTGCAATTACAAAGAAATGTAAATGATATCCCACTCATTCGCTATTGAGATATATTTTTCAAAGCTAATAGGCATAAACTAACCTTTTAAATGTGAAAGTATCTTTCTGTTTATACTTCATAACAGATTTTGGTGGAACTAACTTCAGCAAAAACGATTGTCATGAGCTGGCATTGTTTTGCAGCACTGAACAAATAAACACACTGTACTAGCTTCCAGTCAACTTTCAACACTAACATACTGAACATATAGATATGAAAACTGTTAAAACAAAATCGCTTAGCAAGAATAAATAAAATATGACCATTATTTATTTCAGTTAATCCTCACAAAACTATATAGAGGCTACATCGTTTCAACACGGACTAGCCCTTATCATACCCCAAAAACACTTCTTGGCCGATAGTTGCGTCAAGCCACGCGCTGCGTCACTGAAATCTTGACTCCCAGAATATTTTCAGGCAGCCATCGGCCGAGCAACGTTTGTATCTTATTCAGAAAGAATGGATAGCCGACGCCGGTGTAGCATCTAAATTTTGATTGCATTGCCTGAAATTGAGAAAAGTGATGTGTTCAACCAAGCTCTCAGTCAATAAAAAGACAAATATCACCAATAAAATGTGACTGCGACTGTTTCAAGTTTTTTTGTTTTTTTACAATAACTTGGTGTATTTCCATAGACGTTAAATATCCAGTTAATTAATCTGTAGCAAAACTGATCAAAAGAAGTTCTAATAGTTTCCAACATTATAAACGAAATATAATTTCAATTTATTTGTTAAGAAAAATTTTTTTTTTCCAAACCTCAGAAAGCTACCTTACAAACGTTTGTTTGCTGGTATCAGAAATTCGTAGACCTTAACATCAACATCAGAAGAAAAGAGATAAAATGTTCTCGGTGTAGAGTTAATATCTCTAATATTATTAGAAAGTAACACACGATAGAATTCCATCAAAACGTTCGTATTTTTATCTTTTTACTTCACGAGCTTATTGTTGCCAACCTGTACGTTTCACCTCACTTAGCTTGAAAGCGTGTCATGTCACGTGATGTAACATTTTCTCCGCGCGAGACGCTTCCTGCCTTGGAACTCACCACGTGTAGAAGCTGCGCCCTCGGCGTCTGCTGTCGAGTCCTAGCCGTTCCCCGCTGTTGTCCGCCGACTACTTGCTGTGAGCTCGCGCGCCCGTTCAGAAACCGTCCTCGGCAGTACGCCCCTGCGAGAGCGACCACCCGCGCAACGCTGCGCTCGCTGCACTGCTGCCCCTACCGAGGCGCCGCTGGCGTCCCGCGTCGCCCAGCGCGCATGCGCCAAGCTGACCGCCCGCACGTGCTGCTGCTGCTGCTACTTACGCGTTCGCTAAGAGTCTGTAAGTGAGATTACTAAAGTAACGATAAAATATTGTACGTATCTATTCCGATTTTAGAGACACGTACCCTTTATAAAGTAATCCTTAATTGTTATTTCACTCCCTAAAAGTTGCTGTGGAGCCTGATTGGTCAGCAGGGCTATCCCTTAAAGTGCAGCGTGTAGATGTGCTCTTACTAGGCAACCACAGATGTGACGTCCCTAGCAGACGAGAACAGTGTATAGACTGTCTTTACAATTTGCCAGCGATTTATAACTCTCGTAGTGATATTTAATGTGAAAGATTTTTTCTAACAAGTGGCTTTCAGTACATACGGAATATGAGCATGATTACTTCTTATAAATCTCTGAGGGCAGGTTAATAGTATCTCTTCTGATACAAAAATTATTCTTGCTGCTAACGCTGAAACGTAGGTTGTGCCTCCTGAATCAAATACGCCAATACCTTGCTGTTTATCACAATTCTTTCTATATCCATTTTTTATCAGCAGATTCATTTCAGTTATCTGCTTAAACAGGTATCCAACGAGAAATAACGAAGTCTGGCAGGCTTTAAGAAACAGATATCACGAATATTTGGTCAATTTCGGGCCAGTAGAGTCTGCAACAGGCGACTGCATATTTTTCAACTGTTTTCGAAAAAAAGACTTTGGCTACTCTATCAAAACTACATGTGGGACTTACTCTGTTATCGTTACGATTGTTTCTGTAGCTTCTCTGCAAAATTTTTTCATATTTTTTTTTGTAGATTTAATATTTTCGAAATCATGTACTTACATACGCATCACTGGACGTCCGATGTGCCCAAAGTTTGTCAAAAACTTAGTTTTGGAACGATTAACCTCACGCTAAAATTATCTGAAAATGTTAAATTCTTATTTGAGAAACAGCACCATAATTTATTGCTCTAATCTTTCGGATCAGATCATATTTCTAGTTTAGCAATCAAAAATTTTCAACGCACAGATACAAGGACCAGTTCATAATAATTTTGGCAATAGTATGACTCTGTACTGAACTGGTATTGTGTTTTTCGGTATTGTAAATGTTTTCTGGTAGATTTGGGAAGAAATATTTGAATACCCACAACAAGAAGCACAATGATACTGTGTAATTAATTTTCAGATGCCGCACCTACAATTTATTCAACTACATGACGATTAGAAGTGACAATATAAAATTGTGTGTCATTCCGAAACTCGTATCCACACACCTGTGCTTCAATCTGAAGACACTAACAGTTGCAAATCAGAAAGAAGGTTTACCGATCGGATTAAGAGCCCAGCGTTCTCTCAGTAACATCAAGCGCAGCTGCTTACTTATAATAGGGTAAAGCTAACCAAGTCTTAGGTTGAAAATACTGTAACATATCAAGGCGTTTATCACGATGTAAGTAAACATAGTACGCTAAGATCCGAAATACACTACTGGCCATTAAAATTGCTAGATCACGAAGATTACGTGCGGCAGACGCGAAATTTAACCGACAGGAAGAAGATGCTGTGGTAAGCAAATGATTAGCTTTTCAGAGCATTCACACAAGGTTGGCGCCGGTGGCGACACCTACAATGTGCTGACATGAGGAAAGTTACAAAAAAAGGGTTAAAATGGCTCTGAGCACTATGGGACTTAACTTCTGAGGTCATCAGTCCCCTAGAACTTAGACCTACTTAAACTTAACTAACCTAAGGACATCACACACATCCATGCCCGAGGCAGGATTCGAACCTGCGACCGTAGCGGTCGCGCGGTTCCATACTGTAGCGCCTAGAACCGCTTGGACACCTCGGCCGGCGGGAAGTTTCCAACCGATTTCTCATACACAAACAGCAGTTCACCACCGTTGCCTGGTGAAACGTTGTTGTGGGGGGAAATGCGTACCAAGGTCGCATTGTAGCCTATCGCTATTGCGGCTTATCGTATGGCGACATTGCTGCTCGTGTTTTTCGAGATCCAATGACTGTTAGCAGAATATGGAATCGGTGGGTTCAGGAGGGTAATATGGAACGCCGTGCTGGATCACAACGGCCTCGTATCACTAGCAGTAGAGATGACAGGCATCTTATCCGCATGGCTGAAACGTATCGTGCAGCCACGTCTCGATGCCTGAGTCAACATATGACGTCGTTTGCAAGACAACAACCATCTCCACGAACAGTTCGACGACGTTTGCAGCACCATGGACTATCAGCTCGGAGACCATGGCTGCGGTTACCCTTGACGCTGCATCACAGACAGGAGCGCCTGCAATGGTGTACTCAACGACGAACCTGCGTGCACGAATGGCAAAACGTAGTTTTTTGGATGAATCCAGGTTCTGTTTACAGCATCATGATGGTCGCATCCGTGTTTGGCGACATCGCGGTGAACGCACATTGGAAGCGTGTATTCGTCATCGCCATACTGGCGTATCACGCGGCGTGGTAGTATGGGGTGCCATTGGTTACACGTCTCGGTCACCTCTTGTTTGCATTTATGGCACTTTGAACAGTGGACGTTACATTTCAGATTTGTTACGACCCGTGGCTCTAACCTTCATTCGATCCCTGCGAAACCCGACATTTCAGCAGGATAATGCACGACCGCATGTTGCAGGTCCTGTACGGGCGTTTCTGGATACAGAAAATGTCGACTGCTGCCCTGGCCAGCACATTCTCCAGATCTCTCACCAACTGAAAACGTCTGGTCAATGGTGACCGAGCAACTGGCTCGTCACAATACGCCAGTCACTACTCTTTATGAACTGTGATATCGTTTGGAACAGCATGGGCAGCTGTGCCTGTACACGCCATCCAAGCTCCGTTTGACTCAATGCCCAGGCGTTCTGGGTACTGATTTCTCGGGATCTATGCACCCAAATTGCGTGAAAATGTAATCACATGTCAGTTCTAGTATAATATATTTGTTCAATGAATCCCCGTTTATCATCTGCATTTCTTCTTGGTGTAGCAATTTTAATTGCCAGTAGTGAAATTGCTCTTCTGCTGTTACTCACGTTAAGCAGTAGAGAGCATCCAAAAAAAGCATTTCGTTCCACCTAGTAGAGGGATGGTACTGAAGGGGTATTCGTAACATACACTGATTTGAACCTGTTTACCAACGTCACTCCTGAAGATTCGTCAAGTAGGTCTGAGTGACAGCCTATTTTCGCAAAATTTGTAGGTGCCCACGCAATTTCTTTCGACTAAGACATAAAAACACTTCCTTTATGACTTCCTTAATTTTACAGAGTAGGAAGAGGACACACACTGCCAGATCTGGGGGACAGGGCGAATTCTACTATACGTGTACCATATCAGTTGAGGGCCAAGTTCTTTGGGAGCCCGACATTCGTTGAGCATTGCAGTGCTCACTATGTGAATTTTATGTTTTGAGTGTGCTGGCGTTTCGAATGAAGTGGGAGTCAAGAGAGTCGCTGTACCACGTCGCAAGTGAAGAAGGCACACACAGCGGTATGTTGAATATCAGGCTTTATTACGAGTTAAATACATGTAGAAACAGAAGTACAACTTCAAACAGCCACGATCGCTATTGCTTAGCATTTATTGTGATGACCATTTTCAGTAATTTACTTTGTCATCATCAGATTGAGTGAAATGTATTTTCTGAAGATCCTGATAATGGCAACGTAGCTGGCTGAAACGTGTCATCACAATAAATGCTGTACAATAACAGTCTTAGCTGTTTGAAATTGTTCAAAATAGTTCAACTGGCTCTGAGCACTATGGGACTTAACATCTATGGTTATCAGTCCCCTAGAACTTAGAATTACTTAAACCTAACTAACCTAAGGACATCACACAACACCCAGTCATCACGAGGCAGAGAACATCCCTGACCGCGCCGGGAATCGAACCAGGGAACCCGGGGTTTGAAATTGTATTTCTGTTTCTACATTACCTAGATGATCCCCTAACTTGATCATCTATCATATATCAAATACACATCTAGCAGAGATACGAAGATCGTTAGAGGATGAGGTGAAGAATATTAGCAATTTCAGATAAAAAAATTGCAAAAAGCTCTTTTTAAGAAAATTGCGTTCGAGTTTGATGTGATACGATAAACAACTGAGTATGAATGAATATGCACATTAATTGTCCGATGCGCTGTTACAGTTAAGCGTCAGTAATTTTCATGTGTAAATTTTTAAAGTGAAAATCCTATCTTAAAAATGGTTAGATGTTTGAGTTCAGGCAGCACCTTGTTACCTTGTCAAGCTTAATTCAGTTCTGTTTGTCTGATGGTATAATATGACAACAGTTAACCTTTACAACATAAATTATAACGGACCAAAAGTTACCGAGAATCACCTGAAATTCTTAAGTTCAAGAATAATTGGTAAGTACAAAAATTCCTTATAATAAATATCACTAAGAACCTGTAGTTTAAGTGGGGTCTTCATTATAGGAATCGTCAGTCCCATGCACATGTGTATATAGTTTTTTGTAGTTAGCGGAAGCTATGAGCATTTCTTATGCTCACATATAGAACAATATTCCTGAGTTTCAAATGGAAATACGTACCTGAATATTTGGTAACAGACAATGTGATCAGAGTGCAGATATATGCTGCTGCTTGTTTCCACTGGCGTTACTTCTAAACGACTTACATTTTACTGCTGAAAATCAGGTAGTAATAAAAGCCAGCTGCGCTGCGGAAGGCACTAAACATTTGTGGGGAATGGCGTAGTTAAACTAGGGCTGGGAGCACAGCATCGCCAGCTGTTGGTTGTTTGCAAAAATAAGTTTTGCGTAACAAACAAGTCCACACTAGGGATCGTTGATCAGCACCATGTGGTCCCATTAAGTGAATGAACATTTGACAGATCAGGTTATTTCAGCCTTTTGTACGAGAATTCTGAAAATATATTTTGTTAAACTTGTGCACATACAATCGGAACATGATAATAGGGGTCATGACGCGTTTTCCCAGTTTCACACACGTGGTGTTAACGTCACACAAGAAACAAACAGGCAACAACTGCTAAACAGATTACATTGAAGAACAAGAAATTAAACAACGATATCCTCGAAAAAGATTGACAGGTTACTGGTTGAAAGGTGGTATGTACGTACATTAAGAACATGTAGGTCATTGGACTAGTGGGTACCCATGAACGCATGGGCCGAAGACTCACACATATTTTTTTTTTTTAAATCAAGGTTCCTGTTTCAACTAGCAATCAGGGCAAAAAGAGAAATAACTTACTGTGCCTGAAAGTGACATTAGGAGCGAAAAATCTTGTCACAAGTTACGGCAGTAGACTGTAATAGCAACGTGTTCCATAATTCAGTATCATGTAGTGATACAAGCAACAGCTACAGCACGAATACAGACAGAACGCTGATCATAGGCACGACAACAAACAAATGACAGAAAATGACCGACGCCAGGAGTTTAACCGCCGTGAATCAAACTCTCACGGCAGAACTGAATGTAAACAAAGAATACTGTGCGAGGTATCTCATTTGCCTGGTTACTTGTTAGTACACAGAGCTAACCATCATATTCCAATCAGACATGTCTGAAGTTCGTTATGGAGTTCATTTTATATAAATATATTCGTACCTCTTGGAGTTAACATTAAGTAAATTTACTACGGCAACTAACAGTTAAAATGTAGTAGGAAATGGATGGAAGCACAAAAATAAAAAATGTCACAAACTATCTCTAAAGCAACCCTGTGTGTCCGGTTTTGTTGTGTTTTAAGGTACAATACAGGTATAACTTATAGAGCCATTTAATTTTAGATTTACTTTCCCCGAATCGGTGGGTCTATCTGAGCTATAAGTACTCATTCATTGAAAAATCAGAACAGGGAAACTGTAGAATCACTGTGGTATAAACATATCTGCAATATCAATTTGAAACTCTCAAAAAGAACACTAATTCTATGTAAAAATGAAACACCGTATCTTATTACTATAATCTTTATTTCACCACCCAATATTCAGATCTGCTGGAGTGGTTCTACAATCGAAGGTATAGGAATTTGTACATTCTTGAACACAGCGAGTAAGAAATTTTTATTCAAAGAGATTTGTTTAAAGCTGTTTCTACTGGAAGGAGGAACTGTTCGCACGGACACGACAGATTCCTAATTCCAAGATTTGAAAGTAATACCTATACATCTACATCTACATCTACATATATACTCCGCAAGCCACCCAACGGTGTGGGGTGGAGGGCACTTTACGTGCCACTGTCATTACCTCCCTTTCCTGTTCCAGTCGCGTATGGTTCGCGGGAAGAACGACTGTCTGAAAGCCTCCGTGCGCGCTCTAATCTCTCTAATTTTACATTCGTGATCTCCTCGGGAGGTATAACTAGGGGGAAGCAATATATTCGATACCTCATCCAGAAACGCACCCTCTCAAAACCTGACGAGCAAGCTACACCGCGCTGCAGAGCGCCTGTCTTGCAGAGTCTGCCACTTGAGTTTGTTAAACATCTCCGTAACGCTATCACGGTTACCAAATAGCCCTGTGACGAAACGCGCCGCTCTTCTTTGGATCTTCTCTATCTCCTCCGTCAACCCGATCTGGTACGGATCCCACACTGATGAGCAATACTCAAGTATAGGTCGAACGAGTGTTTTGTAAGCCACCTCCTTTGTTGATGGACTACATTTTCTAAGGACTCTCCCAATGAATCTCAACCTGGTACCCGCCTTACCAACAATTAATTTTACATGAACATTCCACTTCAAATCCTTCCGCACGCATACTCCCAGATATTTTACAGAAGTAACTGCTACCAGTGTTTGTTCCGCTATCATATAATCATACAATAAAGGATCCTTCTTTCTATGTATTCGCAATACATTACATTTGTCTATGTTAAGGGTCAGTTGCCACTCCCTGCACCAAGCGCCTATCCGCTACAGATCTTCCTGCATTTGGCTACAATTTTCTAATGCTGCAACTTCTCTGTATACTACAGCATCATCCGCCAAAAGCCGCATGGAACTTCCGACACTATCTACTAGGTCATTTATATATATTGTGAAAAGCAATGGTCCCATAACATTCCCCTGTGGCACGCCAGAGGTTACTTTAACGTCTGTAGATGTCTCTCCATTGATAACAACATGCTGTGTTCTGTTTGCTAAAAACTCTTCAATCCAGCCACACAGCTGGTCTGATATTCCGTAGGCTCTTATTTTGTTTATCAGGCGACAGTGCGGAACTGTATCGAACGCCTTCCGGAAGTCAAGAAAAATAGCATCTACCTGGGAGCCTGTATCTGATATTTTCTGGGTCTCATGAACAAATAAAGCGAGTTGGGTCTCACACGATCGCTGTTTCCGGAATCCATGTTGATTCCTACATAGTAGATTCTGGGTTTCCAAAAACGACATGATACTCGAGCAAAAAACATGTTCTAAAATTCTACAACAGATCGACGTCAGAGATATAGGTCTACAGTTTTGCGCATCTGCTCGACGACCCTTCTTGAAGACTGGGACTACCTGTGCTCTTTTCCAATCATTTGGAACCTTCCGTTCCTCTAGAGTCTTGCGGTACACGGCTGTTAGAAGGGGGGCAAGTTCTTTCGCGTACTCTGTGTAGAATCGAATTGTTATCCCGTCAGGTCCAGTGGACTTTCCTCTGTTGAGTTATTCCAGTTGCTTTTCTATTCCTTGGACGAAGATCTGTAGCTCATCACATATAGTTGTGATCGTTCTCAACGTGGTAAATAACAACATAGTGACAATCTTTCGCATTTAAAATACAAGTGACAGAGTTTTGTGACGAGAAGTTCATCTCCGTACAACATGCTGAATCAAAGAATGTACTATTCGAAGAAAGAGTTTAAACTGTAGTACTAAAGGCTTCAAATTTTTGGTTTCATTGTTCATTATATTGCGATAGGAAAACAGCGCTCCTGCAGAAAGTCTTGAAAGAACTGTAATCACATCGTTTGTGGTTATTCTAATCCCCCTGTTTTGCGTAAGCCAGGTTCTGGAATTTATAAACATTCAGTTACTTCAATCGGGTCCCTTAAGGGGGGTAGGACGTAAAACGGGCCGACTTGGAGCAGGAGAGGCACCGCACGACATTTTAATTTCCACTGTCTATACTTTTACAAATAAATTCATAAAACTTTGTCAACATAACCAGGAGGGATTCAGAATTCACACTCTTAGCAATGGAAGTTCAAAACATAACAAAATAAATTTTTTTACGTGTGAAATTTCATCATTTTTTCACTTACTATTGGCTGCATTTGTTGCTATAGGTACACTTTTCTTTATAAGTCAAGGAGATACTTCGATGAATTTTGCACAGCATACAAACCATACTTACAGATGTATGAAACTCTAGAATTTTCCAAATCTATTAAAAACTGTGGTAAAAATTGAGATAATTAACCATAAAATTGGAGTTTTTTCTAAACATGAAGTTTAAAATGTAACACCTCATTCATTTTTTCATTAATTAAATAAACTTTAGAGTTTCATACACCTGTAAGTATGGTTTGTATGCTGTGCCAAATTCCACGAAGAATCTCTCTTACTTATGAAGAAAAGTGTACCTATAGTAACAAATGCAGCCAATAGTAAGTGAAAAAATGATAAAATTTCACACGTAAAAAATTTATTTTTTTATATTTTTGAACTTACATTGCTAAGAGGGTGAATTCTGAATCCCTCCTGGTCATGTTGACGAAGTTTTATGAATTTATTTTTAACAGTATAGACAGTGGAAATTAAAATATCGTGTGGTGCCTCTCCTGCTCCAAGTCGGCCCATTTGACGTCCTAAGCCCCTTAACACTCAATCAAGAAGGTAAAATTTCCAGCAAAAAGTTAATCGTCCTTAGAATGTGTGAATTAAAATTTCAAATTTTTTGCTTGTACAAATGATAAGCGTAAAGAAATTTTCAGCATCGACTACAATAACAGTCGTCTCTTCATCACGATATGTAAATTTTATATGCAGTTTACATCGAGTTAGCGAAGGGTAAATGTACATTAATTTAACTGAAAGCCGCTGCCTGGTATCGGCCGATAAATACGATATCGCAGTGACTGTGTTGTTAAGAAGCAGGGTAAATTAGGGTTCGGCACAAATTTTACTCTCATCATTCCATTGTACCGTTAATGGTTATCCGTATTCGCAAGTGCGTATACATTTCATGTGAACTGGTCCGTTATATGCAGTCACCATGCGGTAGGGGAGGTGTACTGTAAAAGCTACTCGCAAGGAGAAATGGTAAGCTACTGCTAGCGAGTTTGCAAACGAAAGTATTAACAGGTTTTGTCAGTGCGACCAAAAATTCGAGAAGTGCGTTGTCTCTGACTAGTGTACTGAATAACAAAAATAGTGCGTAAAGAAGAGCCGATAGTTTCTAACGGGTGAAGCTCACAGCTCCCATTCGGAGTAGCCTAGCGCTGACAACAAGAGTGCCTTTCTGCACAGGTGCCAAGCTATCTTGCGCATGCCTTACGGCTCTAGAGAGAGAGCCAGACAGTCGATAGTGGGTCACAACTAAACTGGCTATAAAAATGGTAGGACAGATAAAAAATGGGAAAACTCTGTTTCAGCTCTCCAAGAGCGTGAGTTACGGTACCTTTCAGTAAATATTCATGCACCTCCAATATTTACTAAGCGTGTATTCCACGTTCAGCAAGGCATGAGAATTTGTTTGGGCCCTAGGAGTATCGTTCAATACTAGAATATAATAGCTTTGTTGGCAAAAAGGAAATGAATGGAAAATCCCTGCTTCGTCGTTGCTATAACTGATTTTGTATTCTAATGAAATTAAGACATCATACATAGCTGCCTTGAAGTAAAATCATCAGAGCCTTGGAACTGTCAGTTTTGTATACATAAGCACTGAAACGCCAAAGAAACTGGTATCGGCAGGCGTATTCAGATACAAATACTCTTGTGAAAAAAGGTGTGCAGTATACTGCTGCATCCATTTTCAATAAGCAGCCGCTCTAATTAAAAAATCTTAGCATTAATCCACGAACTTTCAAATCGAAACTGAAGAGTTTCCTCATGTGTCACTCCTTCTGTTCTGTCGAGGAGTTGTTGAAAAATTGAGCTGATTCTTAGTATTGTTGAAAGCGTTTACTTAACTTATGGACTCACTTTTTTCAGGTTCATAAACATTTATTGTTATCTGTAATTACTTTTACGTTGTAATTTCATGTACTGACACGTTCCAGGACCTTGGAGATTTGCTCCTCAATTTGGTCCTACGGAATTTGACGTGTAAATAAATAAAAAAGAGATATATAAACAGGCAGAATACGGCACTGTTATCGGCAACGCCTGTATAAGACAAGTGTCTGGCGCAGTTGTTAGATCGGTTACTGTTGTTACAATGGCAGGTTGTCAAGATTAAAGTGCGTTTGAACGTATGGTTGTAGTTGACACACGAGCGATGGGACACAGCATCTCTGAGGTAGCGATCAAGTGGGGATTTTCCCGTACGACAATTTCACGAGTGTACCGTGAATATCAGGAATCCGGTAAAACATCAAATCTCCATCATCGCTGCGGCCGGAGAAAGATACTGCAAGAACGAGACCAACGAGAATCGTTCAGCGTGACAGAAGTGCAACCCTTCCGCAAACTGCTGCAGATTTCAGTGTTGGCCATCAACAAGTGTCAGCGTGCGCAGCATTCAACGCAGCATCATCGACGAGGGCTTTCAGAGCCGAAGGCCCACTCGTGTACCCTTGATGACTGCACGACACAAGGCTTCACGCCTCGCCTGGGACCGTCAACACCGACATTGGACTGTTGATGACTGGAAACATGTTGCCTAGTGGGACGTGTCTCGTTTCAAATTGTATCGAGCGGATGGACGTGTACGGCTACGGAGACAAATTCATAAATCCATGGACCTTGCACATCAGCAGGGGACTGTTAAAGCAGGTGGAGGCTCAGTAATTGTGTGGGGCGTGTGCAGTTGAGTGATATGTGACCCCTGATACGTGTAGATACGACTCTAAATCCGACTCTGACAGGTGAAACTTAGGCAATTATCCTGCCTGATCACCTGCGTCCATTTATGTCCATTGTGCATTCCGCCGGACGAGGGCAATTCCAGCTGGATAATGTGACACTCCACACGTCCAGAATTGTTACAGAGTGGCTCCAGGAACATTCTTCCCAGTTTAAACACTTCTGCTGGCCACCAAACTGCCCAGACTTGAATATTATTGAGCATATCTGGGATGCCTTGCAACGTTCTGTTCAGAAGAGATCTGACTCCTCGTACTCTTACGGAGTTACGGACAGCCCTGCAGGATTCATGGTATCAGTTCCCTCCAGCGTCACGCCTGCATGCTCGCGGGTTCCGACACGATATTAGGCAGATGTACCAGTTTCTTTGGCTCTTCAGCGTGTATAGTGGTATCATTAAGATAGAATATTAAAACTTTCCAAAAAAGAAAAGGCTACTGTACCACCTCTCTAGCGACGTCACGTGAACGATTGGGTGATCGACCTGCATATTAGATATCCATTGCGGCTGCGTTGGCTTTGTCATGTGTTGCGCCTTCCACTGATACACCAAAAGCGTGTGTATCAGCAGCCGTCTGTCTTCCGCCAGTTTCAGTACTGTTCACCAGCATGACTGGAAAAAAATATTCCTGTGTAAACTGTCAAGGTACCTGATTAAATAGCGCACAGCATCGGGACATAGTCTTATTTTTTTGTTAAATAAAAATACACTATCGTAATTGTTCATCATATTTACATACACACACATACCAGTTGTTTCCACAGCGACGCACTGAGGGGAAAAACATTTTCTCACCTATCAAACAGCAGAAGTTATTTTACAACAAAAAGCATCGCTTGGGGCATTCGAACATTGAACTAGTGTGGGAGGTCCACACACACACACACACACACACACACACACACAGAGAGAGAGAGAGAGAGAGAGAGAGAGGAGAGCGAGAGGGAGGGACAGAGAGACAGTGAACACCCACTCTTAGTCGTATGTGATGACACATTATACGTGCAACCCAACAGAAAAACTAAATCAAACTTCCATAATGCCAAAACTACTATAGTTTACGACAACTGATCTACAGCGATAATCCCTACAAGTCGCTGTACAGCATTTTAAGCAAAGGAGAGCATATGTGTATCTATACATTTCACACACTTAATAGCGAGCAGCTACGTCTTGCAATTTTTTTTTTTAATTTTGATTCACATGCAGAAAAAATTGAAGAACGATCCGAAGTGGGTACATATAAATCCACCTAATCTTCAGCGCTGTGTTGGTCACTAGCATATTGTGTTTGAACGACCGCAATTCTTACTGTGTCAGTGTCAGCATTTAACCTAACAATGGTTTAAGGTCATGTTACGTTGTAGGACGGTTCCAGATGCGATCGACATCATCAATACTTTCTTCAGCACTTTAATACTATTGGATCATATGATGATATATAGCGTATTATTAAAACAACAACAGAAAGCATATATTCAGTGACATTGTACGAGATATTATACAACACGTTGTAATGTGGGTGGTCTTGATGGAGAGAAAAAATTGCCATTCTTGTGTATAAGTGTTTGTCATTATGTTTCCCTGTGAATACATGAATTTTTTCAGGGTATGTACAATGAAGTAGAGATAATTCTTACAAAAACGCTTTTACTGTAGTTGTGGCTGACACGCAGCACACGAATAAAACGGAGGTCCACATTTACCACAAACAATGATACGCCTACATGGCTAAAGCGGAGTTCCACATTTACCACAAACAATGATATGCCTACATAGGATGAACCGTACTCACATTTTTTATGGAAGCACATTTCACACAGATAAGCAATGGTGGAAGCTCCCACGTTCACATGGCATTCTGATGCTGCTTTTAGAAGATATGACGGTGGTTTAATAGTATCTGCATGTTATGCAGCATTTTTCGCATCTCTGACAAATATTACCTACAAAATCGGTAAACTTTGCAGCAGCTACGGACAAGCACTTGAAAAATCACACAGTATGGATCAGGTATTTCTTCCTAGCGCCTTAGCCTCCATGCCATAGTGGACACACGCAGATTGATCTATGCCAAAGATATAAAAGAATCGAATCTCACTTAGTTTGTTAGGATGTTGCTAAATACCTAATGGCCAACAACAAAAGGATGCCAACGTCGCATCATATGTTTTATATTTACAGCTGAGTATCCCAATGTCCTTTACACCTTACATTTTATGTATTAGGACAGATGTGATGTATTATAGTATCGTCCGACGCAGGCTTTATACACTGTTCTATACTGGGAAAAAATAAATGTATTTATTTTAAAAAATAGTGCTTATTTTTTCATCCTTTCTACAGTATAATAATAATGACAATAATAATAATAATATGTCTCTTGGTAACGTATGGATACATACCTACAACATTACAAATAATTAACAAGAGTTTTTTTTAAAAAAAAGCCAATAAATAATTCAGGACAGAAAATTGCAAACTGTTTGATAAATGCTTATGTACATCTCTACTCCTCCTACTCCTCGTCCACCACCACCACCACCACCACCACCACTTTCTCCTCAGTCTCAATTAGTAAGTCATTTAGCTCAGTCACCGGGAATTCCACAGCAGCAACATCATCATCACAAATATATTGCAGGAGGGCATCAACTCCACACTCCTCAGTAATTTCCATCAAGTCGTCCAAATGTTCATGTATTAACTTCCACGTCACATTGACTCCAATGCCGGTAATATGCGTGAGTATGACTGATAGTGTCCAATATGTATTTACATATACATGCAAGTAAGATTTAGTGTGTTTAATGAAATAATAGGAAATGCAAATCAGCGCATGTGGAATAAAGTATTTGAAAGCAGGTCTGACACGAAAAAGTGTGGGAATAATATACACAGAAAAATGTAGAAAGAGGATCAGTTTGGGCTTGATGATTCAAGAAAAATCAGGATACACTCTTAGGGTTTTATCGATCTAGAACAAAAAAAGCGTTACACAATGTAGGAGAAATACATCTGTGAGGTAAAACGTTATACGTGTATAGTATAGTACTTGATGTTTCGATCCTGGATCATTCTTCAAACCTTTCTATCAACATTTTCCCCGCAAGTATTTCTAAGTGTCTCAGAAATTTGTTGATGTACCATCACTGAAAATAAATACAGCATCAAAAAACGTCCCTCTTCTTTTCCTGGAGCTTTGTGTGTGTGTGTGTGTGTGTGTGTGTGTGTGTGTGTGTGTGTGTGTGAGTGGAAGGGGGTTGGTTAGAATATTTGTAAATTACTAGTACTCAAACATGCTTTAAGCTTCACCACATCTAAATAAAAAAAATCACCTCAGAGTAAACTGCACACACCACAAATTAAGCAATAAACAATCCAAGAATTGAAAGCCTAAACCAAAATAATCTCCTCACTTGCACCCCAACCAATAAACAGTCTTGTGTCGGAATCTTCACATATCTAAAGAGAAATTATTGATGACTTTTTTGAAACTGGATAACACTTAAAGGGTACCAATGATAAGATTCGATGAAGAACGTGGTTTGAAATTAAATAAAAAAAAATAAAAGAAATTTATGAGAAAATTGCATTTCGATCACAGAATTTTATGGTGGAAAAGGATCAGGGGAAGAAACGAAAGAGATTAGTGAAATAATTGAACTTACATCCTTGGCACTCCCAGCTTTGATTGCTCGAAAACCGTCGTCATCCTGTAAGTGTGATGAAGTTATCTGATGCTGTAAGAAAAAAAATAGTTGGAGTATTTATCATCACACAAGTTTATGATTTTTTATTAAGTGAATTCTGAGAAGACTGCATCTCATTGACATCGATGGTAGGCATCTTCTTGTTCAAAGTATCAAAACTCTTATTGGCACCTCTGGTACTTGTCATATTTCAGAACCACCACTCCTCCACAGGGAAAGATGTGGTGTCACATACTACAAACGTCGAGAGTGAACGTTCATGGAGAAAAATATGGCCTTAGTTATATGTAGGTCAGCCACTCGAAGTGAAAATCCTTTTACATAAACAAGCATGACGTGTCACGACAGTGCAAGATATCATCGTCAGGAGTTAATTGTATTTGTTTTTCTCTATGACACAGATATCTCAACTATTGGAAGTCATTTCATATATATACGCCCTTTCATCTTCTTCACAGTCTATTTTCGTATGGATAGTGAGGAATTTTATCAACTAGCATTTGTGGAAGCAACCACAAACGCACTACCTAAGAAGGTATGCGAATCAGAAGACGTTGATGGGGACAGCAAGGTTCCTCATAAGTAACAGCTTTCCCTCATCAGGACTGTGATTTTATCATTGTGAATTTTTTTAAGTATCTTATTTTTTATGCTACAGTTATAAGAATCAATGATGCTGGAAACGATACCAGCCCGCATCTCGTGATCGTGCGGTAGCGTTCTCGCTTCCCACGCCCGGGTTCCCGGGTTCGATTCCCGGCGGGGCAGGGATTTTCTCTGCCTCGTGATGGCTGGGTGTTGTGTGCTGTCCTTAGGTTAGTTAGGTTTAAGTAGTTCTAAGTTCTAGGGGACTTATGACCACAGCAGTTGAGTCCCATAGTGCTCAGAGCCATTTGAACCATTTTTGGAAACGATACCAGCGCTCCTCCATACATAGAAGATATCAAAGAGCGTGAATACTGTTGATTAATTTCTCCTCCTGTCAAGTTCTATACAGATCATCTAACGTTTCATATCATATATGAACGTGTGTGTGTGTGTGTGTGTGTGTGTGTGTGTGTGTGTGTGTGTGTGTGTGTTTGCGTGCACATGCCTGTGCATTATCCAATTAGAACTTCAAAATATTGCGTGTTATCTTACAGAAATAGAGGATTTACCACCTAACAAAATGGATTTGGCAGAGACAGACAAGCAAATGAGAGAAATGTTGACAGTATCTTACCTGACGATGGCTCTGAAGAGGGTCTCAGACATTGCTGTAAGTGTATACACATAAGATTAGACCTAATACATGTGCATTAAGATTGCAGTGCAAGCAATTTTTGACGTAAATACGCGCCTGTCATAATCATATGTATATATATATTGCAATTTCCTATACACAGCCGGCCGTTGTGGACGGGCGGTTCTAGGCGCTTCAGTCAGGAACCGCGCGACCGCTACAGTCGCAGGTTCGAATCCTGCCTCGGGCATGGCTGTATGTGATGCCCTTAGGTTAGTTAGGGTTAAGTAGTACTATGTCTGGGGGACTGATGACCTCAGATTTTAAGTCCCATAGTGCTCAGAGCCACTTGAACCATTTGTTTCCTATACACGTATGACATAGCTGAGCACTCTCAAATCATGTATCATGTAGTGTTCACGAAATACAGTGTCATAATGTTTTATCTTTCTTTTCTCCAGATACGTTCACACATTGTACAGAAAAACATACATAGTGTTTCTCCAGAAGTTACGAACATTAAGAAGAGTTCATTGGATGGAGGAGTTTGTTCAAAGTTTTTGCGAGCAAAACAGTTTATTCACCTACAATTGCTCCCTTTTTTTATATCTCAGTGTTATCCATACGATGAGTTGCGTGTGTTTAATACATATCCAACCCAAGGGAATAAGAGAATTTTGCTCTTCACTATGGATTATGTTTTCTTTTTTTTAAATGTTCACTCCCAGCATTTCCTTTTTTTTTAAATACAAGCATGGCCTCTTATGTCGAATATAACGCTGCAATGATTGTAGTACTTAACACATCTCAATAATGTGAAGGGCCAAACATTAGAAGACTGTGTGTGAGATTTTTAATTTTTTCAAGGAAAAGAGTTAATTATAAACAAAGAAAGGAGTGGCATTAGCTGCTACTGGGCATTTATTTAAATCAATGGTGAAATTTGAAAGTTTGTGCTGGATTGGGATTCAAACCCGGGTGTCCAGCTTACTATGCAGTTGTGCCGATGACTGCGACATCTGGATACAATGGCCTTTGTAACTGCATGGACTGCCTTAGCAAACCTCCTGTCAGAACCAAATTCTCAACTTATCTAGATCCTGCAGATGTATGTCCCTTGCCCGTCATCCTCATTACTCAGTGCATTTCGTCGATTCCCATAAAAGTGGTGTGCTTCTGCAATGTAGTCGTCCTTACCTTAATTACATGTGTGCTGTCTGTACTTTTGGGCAGACACCACATATATAGTTAATTATACACCTCAACAGGTCTTCGGCTCAGGCTACAGTACTTGCTGCCAGAGACTTGACGCAACGTTAAGCTTGCTCCTTAAGAAAAGTATGAAGTTAATATAATCTCGCTGGCTGATCCTCCAGAGATAAAAAGTTAAAAGGTTTACTTGACTTTTTCAGTGTGCTACAGACAAAGAACGTTCCGACTAAAGTTCAGAGGAACAGAACCAGAATCATAGGCAATACCTTCACAGATTGTCCTCTAGTTGATTGGTAATATGTGAGAATTTTTTTATCGGATTATGATCTATAAACTGTATTACTAAAACGAATTAAGTCGCACTTGTATCTCTACGGCAGTGTCGAAGGACACGCTTGGCAATAAGTCTACAATACAGACATGTTGAACGACAAACACAATACATTTGTACCAACCGCTGTGAGTTTCTTCGACAGATCTAAATATGCTGAAAAATTGCAGACATATATGTAGAACTAATAATCACCTAGCACCTTAGGACTCCATGAGGTAATAAGTAGCTAGATGCGGAGACGAGGTGGGTAAGAAGGTTTGGGGATGTTGCAGCTAACGTACCGAGTCCTGTGGGTGCTCACACAATTACAGATGGTGGAGAATCAGATGAGGAACTAGTGTAGTGATATAAATACAGAATATGAAACCACTGGATAAGAACTTCGTTTTTTGCTGAATGGATTTCTTAATTAATACGTACTGCCTGAAAACCAGTGACAGGTACATAGATGACTAATGTAACTAATGACTAATGTAGTACACTCCGTTTTAGGCGATACCACATCTCATTCAATTACCATTATTAAATGTATAGCGACAAAATAAAACTAAGGCACTACCTTTTTTTTCAAGGTAGTCATAAAAATAATAATAAACACGTATTACACCATAACGTTCTAATTTATCGCATCTTCATTATCATACATTAATCAGTTATAATTACTATTAATATTTTCAGGAATATTATTAATTTCTTTTCACATATAAATAAATAAAGTTTCGACGATCATCTCATCCACTTGCAACACAACAGTGCTTCTAGAATTACCTTTTAGCCACCTTCAACTCTTCACGTATGTAAGTTTTCCCGAATGCGTCAGTGCGTCAGTCCAGCAGCATACTGACTTTATTTTGCATTATGTATTCAAGGACGTCATTGAAAGTCCTTCTAAAGCTGTTGGTCAGTTGACGCAAACTGTCAGTTGCGTAGTATACTGTGTCACACACACTTAGCACATTAGACACATTTGGTTTCTCGATGACGCATGCTCTGTGTGGTACTACAGCCACGTTACTTGAAAACTCTGCCGCCAAATACTGATATAATTTACACGAACACTTGTCCTCTTTTGCAGCTGCTGCTGCTGCTACTGATGCCACAGCATGGAGAAAATACATTGATCTTCACCTCGTATGGATTGTATTTACTGGTAAACTGGCCCTCAAAATATGTGAGATTCTCGCACAACGAGTGCCACTCACTCACTTTAATTGAATATAACGTCGCTGTACCAAATTTTCCAGTTCTATAATAACGCTGACGTCCCAGCCCAGCACGAACGCGTTTAGACCCGCAAGAGGTTAAGTAGAACATTTTATGAACATCAACAATGCTTGGAATATAAACTACATTAACTAACTATGGGGCCTCTCTCTACGAGTTAAAAACCCTAGAGATTGGCTACGAGCATTAGGATGCTGACGTAATGCTAAACAGAGGAGGATCGTTGAGGTAGTAACCTTCAATATAATTCTGAGAATCACCTCACATCCTTTGCTTAGATTGCATCTTTTTATCATGAATGCCATTTTTTTCTCTATATGCTGTAAAATGTAGATTAAAATAAATCCGAATGCCGGCCGAAGTGGCCGAGCGGTTCTAGGCGCTACAGTCTGGAACCGCGCGACTGCCAGAGCGCACGGAATACTTGAGCAAGAGATTGACGCCCACCTCTCAGAATTACAGAGAAATCGGCCAACACGCAAGAATTATGGCGAGGGAAACCAGAATTTTTTACGTTAAGGACCACTGCAAGATAAAGAAAATCAGAGCTTATACGGAGTTACTTCTCCACCACATCATTTGTAGAGGGTATAAAGTATCCGCCGCCTGCACAGATATGTAACATTTTCCTCCAACGCCAAAAACAGCAAAAAAAGTGAAAAAGTAAAAAAGTAAATAAGTACGTAACAAATACATAAAACCAAGAGGACTTGATATCTGCGACACTGCATAAAATAATCATTTTTTTAAATGGGTGTGTTTGCAGTATATTTTAATATCTTATGGTGATGTGACACTTTCGGGATTAAAGGGTATATGTCAATGGGGCACTCCTGCGACGAAGACAGCTAAATAGATGAACACTGAATAATAGAGGCTGCCGCACGCCTCTGATGCGCTATATGCACATGTTAACTTATAACACATACCCAGAAAATTTTACCAATACGCCACTGTTACAATCGCAGGCATTGTCTGCCGATTCTACATTTTCCATAATTCGTTGAGGTCAACCACTTGTCGGGTTGGCAGAGCTGTAATAAGATTTATGTAACACATACTGAAGAATATTATTTGTGATCTGGTAGTTGATACACACTGTCAGCTTCTGGTGGTGTTACAGTACAGTTGTAACATTCATACACTACCTGGTCAAAAACAGCTATTGTACGAACACATCGCATTGGTTTTTCATGTTATTCCTACCACACATTAATGAAGTTAGAACATTCTCTGTAAGCACATCATTGTACGACCATCATCCATTGTTATAAACACTAAACAAATACTGCAGTAGCATCTCTGGCACTGTATGATGAGTTACAGAACTTTGATGGGTTTGTAGGGTTGCTGCATCTGACAGCACAGAATAATGACACTAGCTGTGTATCGTTATACAGAACCACTGTCTGCAGCAGCAAATAATTCCACGCAGCACATTTAAGTATTGTTTTGTGTTGTTATGGAGACAGCTCTCTTATTTTTAGTTAGGTAATATAGGTAGACTATTGCTATGCTAAACATGCCCGCATCTCGTGGTCGTGCGGTAGCGTTCTCGCTTCCCACGCCCGGGTTCCCGGGTTCGATTCCCGGCGGGGTCAGGGATTTTCTCTGCCTCGTGATGGCTGGGTGTTGTGTGCTGTCCTTAGGTTAGTTAGGTTTAAGTAGTTCTAAGTTCTAGGGGACTTATGACCACAGCAGTTGAGTCCCATAGTGCTCAGAGCCATTTGCACTCCATGCTAAATGGTTCAAATGGCTCTGAGCACTTTGGGACTTAACTGCTGTGGTCATCAGTCCCCTAGAACTTAGAACTACTTAAACCTAACTAACCTAAGGACATCACACACATCCATGCCCGAGGCAGGATTCGAACCTGCGACTGTAGCGGTCGTGCGGTTCCAGACTGTAGCGCCTAGGACCGCTCGGACACTCCGACCGGCTATTGCTATGCTAACAGTGGGACTGAAAAGAAGAAGGCACTGCTTTTCCATCATCCCATAAACGGCTATTCTTTCTGTTTAACTGCCGGCCGCGGTGGTCTAGCGGTTCTGGCGCTGCAGTCCGGAACCGCGGGACTGCTACGGTCGCAGGTTCGAATCCTGCCTCGGGCATGGGTGTGTGTGGTGTCCTTAGGTTAGTTAGGTTTAAGTAGTTCTAAGTTCTAGGGGACTTATGACCTAAGATGTTGAGTCCCATAGTGCTCAGAGCCATTTCTGTTTAACTCAATCACATAAAAAGCATATGTGTAATAAGAGTGTCCACTGGACACAGCTTTTGTTTTTCTATGCGTCGCAGCTGCTAAAGTAACACTACAATATACGAAATGTAAGTTATTTATAACATAAATTCTTTTTTCGACTCTGATGGTAATACAGTATGTGTTTAATCACTGAGGATGGTGAAGCATGTGTTCTTGATGACCATATTTTTCTCTACTAATAGAATTTTTTTCAGCGTGTATTAGAACAAGAATGGTGTGGTATCTCACTGGAGTGCGTTATTTAACCAGTTCTTTTGAGAGTATACATTGAATGATTTTTCTGTCCCAGCAGCGAAGCTTCCAATGTGCGTTCACCGCGATGTCGCCTAACACGGATGCGACCATCATGATGCTGTAAACAGAACCTGGATTCATCCAAAAAAATTACGTTTTGCAATTCGTGCACCCAGGTTCGTCGTTGTGTACACCATCGCAGGCGCTCCTGTCTGTGATGCAGCGTCAAGGGTAACCGCAGCCATGGTCTCCGAGCCGATAGTCCATGCTGCTGAAAACGTCGTCGAAATGTTCGTGGAGATGGTTGTTGTCTTGCAAACGTCCCGATCTGCTGACTCAGGGATCGAGACGTGGCTGCAGGATCCGTTACAGTCATGCGGATAAGATGCCTGTCATCTCAACTACTAATAATACGTGGCCGTTGGGATCCAGCCCGGCGTTCCATATTACCCTCCTGAACCCACGATCCCATATTCTGCTAACAGTCATTGGATCTCGACCAACGCGAGCAGGAATGTCGCGATACTATAAACCGAAATCGCGATAGGCTACAATCCAACCTTTGTCGAAGTCGGGAACTTGATGGTATGAATTTCTTCTCCTTACACGAGGCATCACTACAACGTTTCACCAGGCAACGCCTGTTAACTGCTGTTTGTGTATGAGAAATCTGTTGGAAACGTTCCTGATCTCAGCACGTTGTAGGTGTCGCCACCGGCGCCAACCTTGTGTGAATGCTCTGAAATGCTAATCATTTGCATATCACAGCATCTTCTTCCTGTCGGTTAAATTTCGTGTCTGTAGCACGTCATCTTCGTGGTGTAGCAATTTTAATGGCCAGTAGTGTATAATTTCATACACAAAATTGTTTCGCAAGCTAGACTGTAGAAGCAACAATAATGGACATCTTTGTTGAAATTGACCTCAGAAGTGAAAGGTGTTGGTCTCATAGCTTATGGAAGTAATTATGTCTTATTCTCAGTTTCTTCCTTCTCTCTTTCTCCAACGAAGTAACCATTTAGACTTCTTTTCTAACCAAGTGGCATGATTCGTGGTGGGGTTGCTAGTGTCGCCTTAAAATTCCTGGCGCCACTACCTCGATCTGTCGTGTGATGTCCCTCTCGTTTGAGGCCACTTAGATCTTTGCTACAGGTCGTTAATGGGGACCAGGGCGTGTTGTGACGTGGAGGCCTGGGAAGTGGTAACGGAGCGAGGAGGGGGTGTGAGAGGCCCGCCTTGCGTTCTAAGGCAAACACTGCTCCAAACGTGTTGGGCACGGAGTCCAACGTGGCACACTAAGTTAGTGTGTTGAAGCCCGTTTCGCTGCGCTGAATTCTGGGCTCCCTTTGGAACCGACAAGCTTCAGCTTAGATTCCTGAACTTAAGTTTTCGATTTTGAGGTCTGAACTGTTATTTTCTTATTGATAACCATAGGACTGTTGCGATCATTGCGATTTCTTAGCTAAACTATATCACCACGACGTGGTTCCTTGAATTGTGGCAGTTCCTTGCTTTTCCTGAGTCGATACTGGCCTTGGTTGTTTGTTAGGAGGATATCTTAAACTGTGTGAGCCTATGGTGTTTCCTGAGTAGGAGAGATAGTGTGTTTCCTCTATGCTATGGCCAGAACCACTCGACGTAATGCAGTACCTAGATGGTTGGGCTTTAGCCGACTTCCCTGCCAAACATCTTCGAACCCCAGATAAGAATATCTAGTAATACGGCCGGGTGCAGGATTCGTGATACCTTCGGGACATTATAGGTGTCATCGTTGTGTAATTATATTGGCTTAGGAGGTGCCTGCGTCTCAAAATTTGCAATTTATGAGGCTTTGTAATTGGTTTGGCAGCCTTGTTTTCTTTCGGGAGTTCCACCGTCGTAGAGGCGGTATCTTGCAGTGACGCAGGTATACCGTGTGGCTAGTTATTGCTGCTTTAACGT
Source organism: Schistocerca cancellata (assembly GCF_023864275.1). Taxonomy (NCBI): domain Eukaryota; kingdom Metazoa; phylum Arthropoda; class Insecta; order Orthoptera; family Acrididae; genus Schistocerca; species Schistocerca cancellata. Next base: position 446,938,770 of record NC_064631.1, read on the forward strand.
AATTAACCTTGATGTGTTAGTATTTCTTTGGTCGGTCTGTACCCAACAAATAGAGCCTTGGAAAGCCGGTGATCTCGTTGTAACCTTTCTTGGCAAAACTATTTGATGTAACCTTGTGCTCCTTGCGTATTAGTCTTCTGGTGCACCCCTTGTGAGAAGGCAATTCAAACTCTTGGTTAATTAAATGAAGATGTTAGTCATGAAGCCATACCTGTTTTCTATTTGGTAGTCTTACTTAACTGAAGCTGTTCCTATTTGGTAATTTTTCTTAACTAAAGATGTTATTATGATGGCCTGCCTGTTTTCTATTCGATAATTTTAGTTAATTGAAAGTGTTAGTATTGAAGGCCTGACTGTTTTCTATTTGGTTGTTTTACTTAACTAAACATACTGGAGGCCTTTCTGTTTCCTTTTCATTAAATTAAGGGATATTTCATAACCTGGGTTACCTGAAACACTTCTTAATCAGCGCCAAAATGTCTTATGGCACTATTATTGAGGTCTGATACCGTACTCAATCTGTTTTGTAAGTAACTGAAATTGTGACTGCTAAAGGCTGGGTGTGCGGTAGTTTCTCCATTTGCAATTCCTCATGGCCCGTTAAGTTCTTGATTGTTGTAGATCTGGAGCTTAATTGGTTGCTCTGGTGTGATTTTATTCAGGAAACTGGATTATTCCTAGGCTTTGAAAGCCGCACCTTTTCCTTTAAGTTTTCGCCTAGTGACAAGATAGCCTTTTCTCTTGTAAGTGTGGGGGATTCGGTAAATTGTAACTCATCTTGAGCCAGGTCAGGCAGGGCAGTTCTTCAATTCATTAGGGGAGTTTCCCGAGGGTTTGCGTAATACGCTGGTGGTCACTAACGTCATACAGTGACGATGTTCCGGCGCAACCGTCTCCTTGTCTCCTCTCGCCATCCTAAATGAAAACCTTGAGAAAAAAATTGGCGAGGACGTTGAAGGAGGGGGGTCTTTAGGCCTCCTTCATGTCCCTATGCATCACCAATTTCTCTCTTTCCTAAAGCCCATGCCCAGGACTAAAGGCCTGGTTTGATTATAGACTCCTTGATAAAAAGGTTATTTATTTATTTACACGTCGAGTTCCGTAGGACCAAATTGAGGAGAAAATCTCCAAGGTCATGGAACATGTCAGTACATGAAATTACAACCTAAAAGTAATAACAGATAAAAATAAAATATTTATGAACCAAGAAAAGTCAATCCATAAGTTTAAGTAAACGCAATCACGATACAACAAAATCAGCTTAATTTTTCAAGGAACTCCTCGACAGAATAGAAGGTGCGACCTATGAGAAAACCCTTCAGTTTCGATTTGAAAACGCTTGGATTACTGCTAAGATTTTTGAATTCGAGTGGTAGCTTACTGAAAATGGATACAGCAGTATACTGTACACCTTTCTGCACAGGGTTTAAGGAAGTCTGATACAAATGCAGGTTTGATTACTGCCGAGTATTAGCTGAGTGAAAGTTGCTTATTCTGGGGAATAAGTTAATATTGTCAACAAGAAATGGCAATAAGGAATATATATGTATTTAGAGGCCAATGTCAAAATACCCAGACTCGTGAACAGTCGACAAGAGTTTTGCGAACTTACGTCACTTATTGCCCGAACCGCCGGTTTCTGAGTCAAAAATATCCTTTTAGAATGGGAAGAGTTACCCCCAAATATAATAACACAGGACATAAGCGAATGAAAATAAAACAGACTAATTTTCGTTTCGTACGATCACTCACTTCAGATATCGTTCAAATACTAAAAATTGCAGCATTAAGTCTTTGAACAAGATCCTGAACGTGGGCTTTCCACGACAGTTTACTATATATGTGAACACCTAGAAATTTGAACTGTTTAGTTTCACTAGTCAGGTGCCCATTCTGTGAAATTAAAAAAGGGCTCTAAGCGCTATGGGACTTAACATCTGAGGTCATCAGTCCCTTAGAGTTAGAAGTACTTAAACCTAACTAACCTAAGGACATCACACACATCCATGCCCGAGTCAGGATTCGGACCTGCGTCCGTAGCAGCAGCGCGGTTCCGGACTGAAGCGCCCGGACCGCTCGGCCGCAGCTGCTGGCTGTGAAATTAAAACGTCAGGTTTTGTTTAATTGTCTATTAGAAACTATAAAAACTGAGTCTTACTGTGACTGAGCGTCAGTTTATTTTCAAGCCATGCGCTTAGGTCATGAACTGCACTATTTGAAACTGGGAGAATGTCGCACACAACATCCTTTACTACCAAGCTAGTGTCATCAAAGGAACAGGAGTGGCCCCAACACTGACTCCCCCCCCCCCCCCACTTGACTGTACTCCACTCAGACGCCACATCACAACCATTCTCAGCATTGTGAATAATGACTTTCTGCTGTCTGTTGCTTTAATGAGAGGTGAACCAATTGTGAGCTACTCCGCGTATTCCGTAATGGTCCAACTTCTGGAGCAATATTTTGTGATCAACAGAATCTAACGCATTAATCAAATAAAAAAATATGCCTAGCGTTCGAAAACTTTTGTTTAACCCATCCAGAACCTCACAGAGAAAAGAGAATATAGCATTTTCAGTTGTTAAACGACTTCTAAAGCCGAATTGTACATTTAAGAGCAAATCGTGTGATATGAAATGATCAATTATACATAGCCATTTCAATAATTTTAGCAAACACCGATGGCACAGAAAAAGGTCTAAAATTGTCTAGATTATCATTTTCTCCCTTTTTATAAAGGGGCTTTACTACTGAGTACTTTAATCGTTCAGGAAACTGACCATCACTAAGGGAACAATTACAAATATGGCTAAATACAGGTCTAACATGTGCAGCACAGTACTTTAATATTCTGCTAGGCACTCCATCATATCCATGAGAGTCCTTGGTCTTCAGTGATGTAATTATTGACTCCATCTCCCCCTTGTCTGTATCATAGAGGAGTATTTTAGATATCAATCTCGGAAAGGCATTTGCTGTAAAAACAAAATTTTTATGTAATTCACCAGCAACGCTCAAAAACTGATTGTTTAATACTGTATATATATCTGATTTATCGGTAACAGAAATATTTTTACTACGAACTGACTTTACCTTGTGCTGCTGACCAGACACTTCCTTCACAAGTGACCATATGTTTGTATCTTTATCCAGTGAATTAGCTATTTTATTTGCATACCTCATATTCTTTGCCTTCCTAGTAATATTTCTAAGCACCTTACGTCACTGTTTGTAATGGGCTACTGTAACGTGATTGTGACTACTTCTAACATTCTGACACAATTCCCGCTTTATTCTACATTATATCCTTATCCCACTAGTCAGCCACCCGGGCTGCCTATTGCTGCTAGTACCCAGTTAAGAATGTTCTAATGTAAAGCAACCCTCAAAGGGCATGAGTAATGTGTTAAGGAAAGCATTCTATTTTTTGTCCACGTTACGGGCACTATAAACGTCCTGCCACTCTTGTTCCTTGACAAGGTTTAAGAAACACTCTATTGCTGCTGGATTAACTTTCCTACATAGTTTGTAATTATATGTGACATTTGTTTGAGTACAAAAGCCTTTTAGTGTTAAAATTTGTGGATCATGGTCTGAAAGTCCATTCACCTTTTTACTAACAGAATGACCATTTAGTAATGAAGAATGAATAAAAATATTATCTATGACTGTGCTACTGTTCCCCTGCACCCTCGTTGGAAAAAACACAGTCTGTATCAGGTCATATGAATTTAGGAGATCTACCTACATCCTTTTTATTATCTCAGTATCTGTCCCGTTGCCGAATCTTCACAATTGCTTCACCTGGGCTTCGGAGCTAAGTGGTTCATAGTGCTTGATCTCAACCGAGCTTATTATAGGATTCCTCTTACCGAGGAGTCTAAACATGTCACCGCATTCTGCACCTATTGGAACCGTTAAGAGTTCAACCGGGTGCCTTTCGGCTTCTCCATTGCGGAGGCGGTTTTTGTCTCATTTGACAGATCAAATCCTGCAAGACTTGAAGTTTTCTTGTGTCTTTAATTAACCAGATGATATCAAGGTATACAAAGCCCATTAGTTTTTGCGTCTAGAAGGTTGTCTGATCCCGAGATGAATTATTCCATTTATGGGTGCAAGGCTTTGACTGTGTTTTACGCTTTAGAGAAGTTCTAGTTCCATCTTAAGCATAGGGAGTTTGATCTCGAGACGGACGATCAGGCCCTCAGTTAGTGTTATCTCAACCCAGGACAACTGGTAGGATTGCCAGGTGGGCATCTCTGTATTTCATATCAAGGTGCGACACATAAAAGAATCTGACATCTAAGTCAGGCGAGGAGTGGTTCCAGTCTCGGGAAGTGCACTTCCATTTCATAGGCCCACGCTCTACTATCAAAATTCTGGTCTGTTAACGTACTTGTCAAGCATCTAGTCTCTGGTAAGGTCCTCAAGGTGCACCTCAATCAACCCTCTTCCTCTATAGGCTGGAGCAGGGTCCATTGGTTTATGGGGGTTGCTGGCTTCACCTTTCGAATTCCTGGCGCCACCAGCTCGATTTGTCGTGTGATGACCTTCTGGTCTGAGGCTACTATGATCTTTGCTCGAGATTTTTTATGGGTAAAGGGCGTGTTGTTGCATGGTGGGTTGGGGAGTGGCAACAACGATGACGGCGTGAGAGGTCTGCTTGGCGATTAAGGCGAGCACCAGCGCAAGCGTTTTTCGCACGGAATCCGGCGAGCGGTTGCTGGGCATATTTAAAAAATGGTTCAAATGGCTCTAAGCACTATGGGACTTAACATCTGAGGTCATCAGTCCCCTAGACTTAGAACTACTTAATCCTATCTAGCATAAGAACATCACATTTATCCATGCCCAAGGCAAGATTCGAACCTGCGACCGCAGCAACAGCGCGGTTCCGGACAGAAGCGCTTAGAACCGCTCGGTCACTGGGCATATTTCAGGGCCGATTTGAATCCGTGCCTGACTTCGATTGCCGTCTTCGTGCGCAGCCTGTCCAGCCACCACTCTGAGACGTGGCTCACTGATGAAAGAGTTGAATCCAGTTTCACTGTGCTTCCTTTGGAACCAGAAAGCTTCAGCTTGATACCTACAGGTCTGTTGCGAGATTTCTTAATTGATCTGATACTGGCATTGGTTGTTTGTTAACAGGATATTTTAAACTGTGTGAGCCGATTGTGTTTCCTGAGCTGAAGCAATTACGTGTTTCTTCTATGCTTTCTATGGTGTATCCCTCCTCCCCCCCCCCCCCCCCCTTCGTCACGTAGTAGTCTTCGGACACCAGATAATTGTCTTTCTCTTGTAATACGCCCAGGAACCGGGCGCCAGTTTCAAGATACCTTCAGGCATTGCAGATGTCATCAATCTGCTAATTATGTTGGCTTAAGAGGTGCCTCCGTCTCAAAATTGGCAATTTCTGAGGCTATATAATTGGGTTTGACAGCTGCTGTGTTAGTATTTCTTTTGCCCATCTGCACCTCTTGCGAGGAGACAGTTCAAACTCTTTGTTACTTAACTGAAGCAGTTATTCATGAAGGCATACCTGTTTTCTATTTGGTAGTCTTACTTAACTGAAGCTGTTAATAAATAAGTCCTGCCTGTTTTCCATTTGGTAATTTTGCTTAACTGAAACTGTTATTATGATGGCCTGCCTGTTTTCTATTTGACAATTTTACTTAATTGAAGCTGTTGGTATTGAAGGTCTGCCTGTATCGCATTTGGTAATTTTGCTCAACTGAAGCTATTGTCATTGAAGGCCTCCCTATTTTCTATTTGGTAATTTTATTTAACTGAAGCGTATTGGAGAAGGGCTGCCCGTTTCGTATTTGGTAATTTTACTTAACTGAAACTGTTGTTATTGAAGGCCTGCCTGTTTTGAATTTGGTAATTTTCCCAAGCTGAAGCTGTCAGTATTGAAGGCCTTCCCGTTTCCTTTTAATTAAATTAACATCTATTTCATAAATTTGGTTAGCTGAAACTCTTATTAATCAAAGCCTAAATTTTTGTATTGCCCTGTAATTGAGATCTGATATGTTACTCAGTCTGTATTGTAATTAATTTAAATTGGGTTTGCCATAGACCTACCTGATTCAGAGGTCGTGAACCTTGGGATGTAAGTGATTTAGGCTTGCCAAGGATAGCCTGGCCTTTTACTGCAGCTCAGCCAACATATGCAAATAATGTAGAAAGTACAACCCAGCCTCCAAATACAAATGTCATACCAAGCAACCCAGCCTGAAAATGCAAATAATGTGATAAGTCCAGTCTAGCCTGCAAACTTTCTAAAATGATAATGAAATCAAGATCCTAAGCTGTCGATAGGCGTTGATATACGTCAACGGGGACAGTAGAAAATGTGTGCCCCGACCGAGACTTGAACGCGGGATCTCCTGCTCACATGGCAGACGCGCTATATATCTGAGCCACCGAGGGCACAGAGGATAGTGCGACTGCAGGGTGTTATCCCTTGCACGCTCGCCGTGAGACCCACAATCCCAAATTAATGTCCACATATTACATTCGTAGTGCCCCTGCCCACTACACACATTACTCACGGCAGACAATCTTACCAGGTCCCGTAAGAGTTCCGGCAATGCGTGTGCATCCAGCACAGAAGAAGATGGTCAATGGCAGGTTAGCCTTAACTATATGCAGATCGTATCTGTTCTTTCGGACATGTCCGAGAGAACGGATATCATCTTCATACATGCAAACTCTCGTGTCGGACGCGATGGGATTCAATGGAGAAAAACAACCCCTCCTTCTAGCAGATCGCTTGCTTATAATATAATGAAAGTTTCTGCACGTTCTGTTAGGAGAACTAATACACAAACGCCAAAAGACGCTTGGAGTTACTTCAACACAAATAGTATTGTGGATGAAATATTTCATTGCATAACTCTGGAAGGACGACGCTCAGCAATCATAAAAGGTCAAACATTATTGTAAAAAACGAGGAAATCAATTGAGTTTTCGGAATACTCCTGTTAGACTGCAGTTACAGAAACTGGGATGTTGCTATAAGAGAATTATTTCACAACTCTATTGGAAACTTTCCCTATAATCGAGTTTGGAGAAATAGAAGTGTCGATGATAGACACACCCAACAAGCTGTGATCCAAGACGATAATATAGAAGCTTTGCACAATCTGTGTTAACTATTCATAAACAACGGCAGACAAACATTTCATCCAGAAGAGAACGCCACAAGAGATGAACAGCTAGTGGCTTTCAGAGGGCGGTGTGGAACTGCAAAATTAACCTCAAGCAAACCAGGTCAATAAGGATTGCAGATATTCTGGCTCGGCGACTCTTTGACATCACACGCTGTAGATGGAGTAGTGTACTCGGGCAGAAATCTACACTCCTGGAAATTGAAATAAGAACACCGTGAATTCATTGTCCCAAGAAGGGGAAACTTTATTGACACATTCCTGGGGTCAGATACATCACATGATCACACTGACAGAACCACAGGCACATAGACACAGACAACAGAGCATGCACAATGTCGGCACTAGTACAGTGTGTATCCACCTTACGCAGCAATGCAGGCTGCTATTCTCCCATGGAGACGATCGTAGAGATGCTGGATGTAGTCCTGTGGAACGGCTTGCCATGCCATTTCCACCTGGCGCCTCAGTTGGACCAGCGTTCGTGCTGGACGTGCAGACCGCGTGAGACGACGCTTCATCCAGTCCCAAACATGCTCAATGGGGGACAGATCCGGCGATCTTGCTGGCCAGAGTAGTTGACTTACACCTTCTAGAGCACGTTGGGTGGCACGGGATACATGCGGACGTGCATTGTCCTGTTGGAACAGCAAGTTCCCTTGCCGGTCTAGGAATGGTAGAACGATGGGTTCGATGACGGTTTGGATGTACCGTGCACTGTTCAGTGTCCCCTCGACGATCACCAGTGCTGTACGGCCAGTGTAGGAGATCGCTCCCCACACCATGATGCCGGGTGTTGGCCCTGTGTGCCTCGGTCGTATGCAGTCCTGATTGTGGCGCTCACCTGCACGGCGCCAAACACGCATACGACCATCATTGGCACCAAGGCAGAAGCGACTCTCATCGCTGAAGACGACACGTCTCCATTCGTCCCTCCATTCACGCCTGTCGCGACACCACTGGAGGCGGGCTGCACGATGTTGGGGCGTGAGCGGAAGACGGCCTAACGGTGTGCGGGACCGTAGCCCAGCTTCATGGAGACGGTTGCGAATGGTCCTCGCCGATACCCCAGGAGAAACAGTGTCCCTAATTTGCTGGGAAGTGGCGGTGCGGTCCCCTACGGCACTGCGTAGGATCCTACGGTCTTGGCGTGCATCCGTGCGTCGCTGCGGTCCGGTCCCAGGTCAACGGGCACGTGCACCTTCCGCCGACCACTGGCGACAACATCGATGTACTGTGGAGACCTCACGCCCCACGTGTTGAGCAATTCGGCGGTACGTCCACCCGGCCTCCCGCATGCCCACTATACGCCCTCGCTCAAAGTCCGTCAACTGCACATACGGTTCACGTCCACGCTGTCGCGGCATGCTACCAGTGTTAAAGACTGCGATGGAGCTCCGTATGCCACGGCAAACTGGCTGACACTGACGGCGGCGGTGCACAAACGCTGCGCAGCTAGCGCCATTCGACGGCCAACACCGCGGTTCCTGGTGTGTCCGCTGTGCCGTGCGTGTGATCATTGCTTGTACAGTCCTCTCGCAGTGTCCGGAGCAAGTATGGTGGGTCTGACACACCGGTGTCAATGTGTTTTTTTTTCCATTTCCAGGAGTGTATATCGCCTTCGTCAAGTACATGTTGCAATTCATGTGATAGCGATCTTTGTAAGGCGCTTAGTGGAAGCTCAACCAACAGTAAGAAGCACAACCACTTTACTGGTGTTTCCATATTTCAAAATTTACAGAAGGATAAAATTACAGCAGTCGGTACCACAACTTCCACCTTTAATCAAACTATGTAAGATACTTGAGACCCTATTCTCAAAATTACGATTAAGAGATCCATATTTCAAAATTTACAGAAGGATAAAATTACAGCAGTCGGTACCACAACTTCCACCTTTAATCAAACTATGTAAGATACTTGAGACCCTATTCTCAAAATTACGATTAAGAGATGATTTGACTATTGTGAGTTATGTACCAATGAAGAATAAGAGTGTGGTGTCACTAAGTTCCATGCAACACGACACCATAGCTGATGACACTCATACAAAGAAGAAACACGAAATGATTTTATTTTATAACAAAACAAAATCGGGGGCGGATTCTCTTGACATGAAAGTGCGTACTTACACTTGCGAAAGACATACAGGGAGATTTCCACTCGTTTTATGGTCTAATGTAATGCATGATGCAGCTATAAATGCTTTCTTCTTAGTCACAAGTCAACATCCTGAATATCATAATGAAAATCACATAAAAGGAGGATTTTTTTGAAAGCTTTGGTACTAGAACTTAATAGTCCCATATGGAGTCCAGAGCCTGAACTCCAAATTTGAAAGAAATGTCCTTCTAGTATTGGCTAGATATGGTGCCAAAAGGGGCCAGGAAATGGATATCATCCACCAAAGAAAAATACGCAGAAGAAAATGTGTCGACGTGAACTAGAAAGTAAAATTGTTGTGTTGTTCAAAATGTTCTAACACTGTATTCAATGAACACAGTGTACTTGTTTGTGAAAACTGTTTCCAGTATTGTGTAGACCTTTGTGACAAGCAATCTAATCTTTATTTCGATAAAATCCTATGTAGCTTAATTTTTGTTGTGCGTATGGAATGTGCAACTTAGCCTTTTTCTTTCTCTCTGTCTTGTATGTGGATGATTTATACATACTGATTTGCGTTGTGCCTTACCAAAGTGTAATTCCGAGTTTATATAAATACTAATATAATTATTATATGCCAAGATAATAAAATTAGTAAAGGTTAAATTGACATTTATTCCACATAAATTACAGTACAAGTCTTTTCTTTATTGTTTTCCTAATTTAAACTAACTACAGATATGTTTTGTGACGCTGTATTCACTCGTTCATAAAAGTAAGCTTTCATAATAAACATAACAAGGGTGAAAAATAGGATATTTTACAGAAATCTCAATTGTGACTTCAAAGCTCCCAGTGATGTATAACGTCAGTCCGAACACTCATGCATCCAAGGGTTAATTTTTTGTCTCTTTATATTCCAGTTGTTTACCTAATTTGTTGCAATATCTCTGCACTTCTAGCAGCACATAGATGTGATTATTGGAGCTCTGTGTTGAACTGTGTTGAGTCCAGCCACCTCGCCTAATATAGTGTGCCTAGGAAAACTGCTTTCTCAGATCGCTACACAACAATTCAATGAATTTCGTATCAATAAATTTTTACTACAGGAAGATAAATGACAATATTTATCTTTGAGCCGCGTGGGATTAGCCGAGCGGTCTAAGGCGCTGCAGTCATGGTCTGTGCGGCTGGTCCCGGCGGAGGTTCGAGTCCTCCCTCGGGCATGGGTGTGTGTGTTTGTCCTTAGGATAATTTAGGTTCAGTAGTGTGTAAGCTTAGGGACTGATGACCATAGCAGTTAAGTCCCATAAGATTTCACACACATTTGAACATTTTGAACTTATCTTTGAGACTTTACAATGAGATGTCGCAAGCAAAGGGCGACATGAAACGTAAGCTATCTCTTCAGTCTATTCAATTCCTAATACAAGTGAAACAATACATTTCCTAAGTCACTGCTGTAGAGCTTGTAGATCGGCTAGACTTCGACTGGGCCGCTACTGTCTCGCTGTCGTCTACTGAGGGGCCGGTCAGTGTGCTATTAGCTGACGTCGTCTCACATCCCTCTCTACGCTAAAGTTCCTGACCGTCGTGCCGCCGCTTGACTTTACGCTGGAACAACTGCATGATTTTGTAAATAACTTCTCTCTTTGCGCGTAAATATTAACTTTGTTTGCTGCGTGTAGTTTAACGCAGATGCCAATACGTTAATTTAAAATGGGTAATGTCATTTATTACTGAACAGAGTGTAAGGTATCAAATCATTCATTTTGATTGAATATCATGTGTATCAAACAAAATATACATATATTTCCATAGCATCATAGAAATGAACACATCCTGGGCGTATTATTCCAGCATCAAGACACACATGGGTTTTGTGGATGTGGTAAGGGTAAAAGGAGGAAGGAAGATTAGCGTTCAATATCCAGTCGATAATGTCATTAGAGACGGAGTACAAGCTCAGATTAGGAAAGGAAGGGGAGGGAAATTAGCCGTGCCCTTGCAAAGAAACCATTGCAGTATTTGCCTGGAGTGATGGTGGGAAATGACGGAAAACCTAAACGTAGAGCGTCGGGCATTTGTTTGAACCGTCGTTCTTCCGAACGCGGGTCCCGTATGCTAATCACTGCGCTATCTCGCACGGTAAGTGGAAACGGAAAGATGGGTGACTGCGCATAGCTGGTAATCGTACGTATTTAATAGTAGTTTGCGATAAAAACGGTGAATTCCGATTATTGTTGCCACCTTCTGATTCCTGTAAGTAACAAAAAGGAACAAGTAAAAAGGTGCCATTAGAAGTGTGGAATGCGGGAGTGTGGGTCACTGAGGCACAAACGGTGCGCAGTGTCATGAAAACGAAGCTGGAAGAAACTGAAATGTAGATGAAAGTAAGGAATGGAAAGTAACAACACAGAAGACTGACGTACGAGGATGGGAAAGCTACCCTGACTACTTTACTCAGCAGCCATTAAAAGAGAAAAATAAATCAAATGTAAGGAGGAAATATCAGATTGTCTGAAGTATCGAGACTTTTCAGCGTCTGTAATGGTATCTACGACTGTGAGTGCGATGAGCAGTTTACTGGAGCAATAAATACAATATATGTATGTGTGGTGCGCGTACTGTAAGACCTTCGGTACACACACCATCAGATTATTTGACTTGTCGCTCTAACGAAGTAGGCGAGAGTCAGCAATATGTCTCGTGGTCTTATCGTGGCGTGTTTATCTTCTGCCGTTAGGTCAGACGATAGAAATGTCACTTGCACGCTTAAGAGTAGCAGATTGACGGTGACCAACTTTAAACAGAACTTGATTAATATTCACACATATTTATTAAAATAATAACAAGCATAAACATTACGTAACTTGATTCTGGATACTATTTACAATTGACAATCTGAAGTTCCTTTGGTCTTGGTACGTTAATCTTATTCTCACATATCTCTGATACATCACAAAGTGTCTATACATTTATCTTCATGGCTATGTACAGGAATATAGTAATCTTACTAGGCGCAGACTGAAACTTGACTACAGACTGGTACAGAAAAATGCAGACTGACTAATCGGAGGTCTGTACACTCGTTATAATACCTCGCGTGTTCAGGTGTCACTGTGCGAGTGCGATCCGCGACGAGAAAAGGTTCTACGTTAGCAGCAATCTCATTGGCTGCGTTACATATTAATACGCGTATCGGCGGAAGCAGAATTTGGTCCGTCTCTAAGACAGCACCATCTCGTAGTGCAGAGACGGACGAGTGCTGCGCCTGCGCTGTTGTGCTTAGCGGGGTGCGCTCTAGTGGGAAAGTTGTGTACGCGCTGACCACGCGGAACTATCTACACAACAGTATGTAGTATACCCCCTAATGAGTTACACTGCATCTGCGGAGAAGTAGGTAAAGACAAAGAGTTGTGATGCAGGTGTGATGGGTGTTTTAATTGGCACCATGTTGCATGTATTGGAGAGGTCACCCAAAGACTGTGTTTGTGATGACTGCTTATCCGAGAAGGGAACACGCTCGAAATTGTGAAATGTGAAATTGAAAGCGATTACCCATTTCACGTTACTGTTTAAACACGTTTCAGTATTTTAATTTCTCCTCATAAATTGGCAAGTCATTTAAGTGACTATTTTCACTAACACAAGGTTGTTCACAAGTACCTATGGGATTTATAGAATCTCAATGATTATTGTCTGTTTTCGATATAGATACTAGTAATATAAGTCCAGGGAATTCCAGAATCCTATCAATATATATATATATATAAGATTTGATAAAATAATTTTATTTAGTTATTAAAACCTGACTATAACTTATATTTTATGTTTGCGTACAGTAATGCTTATGACGAATGAAGAATGCAATGTTTGTTCTAATAGCAAAGAGACATTTTTATGTCATGTAATTACAATTTAACAATTTTGGGATATCTTCCTTTACTTGTATGAAACTGTTTTACTAAATTTCATGATTGTAGGTCGACGGAAGTAGCCTATGGGTTTCGAGGAAGAAGGTTTTGAGTACCAAAAATGTGACATAAGTGAGCGAATCTTTTGAATTAGAAGTGTAAAAGTTTTCCATCGCCATGAGATCGGAGTCTTTAGTATATCACATGTATTTGAACTTCATACGCCAATATGTTCAAGACAAAAAGGTGTCGTAACAGACAAACAATCAGATGGATGAAAATGATAAAAATAAGATTTTCTTGTTTTACATAATTGCAAATTAATAATTTTGGGATTTTTTCGTTTAATTATTTTGTAAAATCTTGCTTCTTACCAAATTACGCCAGGTTTTGATGAGTGGGATTTTTAGTATCAAAATACTGTAGGTGACAAACGACCGTATCCTTTGAGTGTACTGACTTAGAGGCTTAAATTTTGTACAGCGTCATGGGACCGTAAACCTTAGTACGTTACATAAATTTGCATGTGATATCCCGACCTGTTGGAGAGTAAAATGGGTCTTAAAAGAAGGCCAGACAGACATGGATAAAAAAGACAAAAATTTTCCCCTTTTTATAGTTGTAAGTTAACAACTTTCGAATGTTTTCCTTTATTTATACTGTGAAACCTTTCCTCTTACCAAATTTTGTGTTTGTAGGTCAACCGGGAGTACTCTATTGTTTTCATGAGCGAGTTTTCGATTACACTATGCGATCAAAAGTATCCAGACACCAAGTTGAAAATGACTTACAAAAGATTGCGGCATCCTCCATCGCTAACATTGGAATTCAACATGTCGGCCCACCATTAGCCTTGATGACAGCTTCCACTCTCGCAGGCATTCGTTCAAGCAGGTGTTGCAAGGTATCTTGGGGAATGGCAGCCCATTCTTCACGGAGTGCTGCACAGAGGAGAGGTATCGATGTCGATCAGTGAAACATGGCACGAAGTCGGTGTACTAAAACATCCCAAAGGCTTTCTGCAGGATTCAAGTCAGAACTCTGTGCAGACCAGTCCATTACAGGGATGTTATTGTCGTGTAACCACTCCGCAACAGTCCGTGCATTATGAACAGGTGCTCAATCGTTTGAAAGATGCAATCCCCATCTCCGAATTGCTCTTCAACAGTGGGAAGCAAGAAGTGCAAACATCAGTGTAGGCATGTGCTGCGATAGTGCCGCCCAAAACAACAAGGGGCGCAAGCTACCTACGTGAAAAACACGACTACACCATAACACCACCGCTCCCCAATTTTACTGTTGAAACTACAGACCACAGCAGATAACGTTCACCGGTCATTCGCCATCGGATCGCCACATTGTGTACTGTGATTCGTCACTCCACACAACGTTTTCCCACTGTTCAATCGTCCAATACTTACACTCCTTACACCAAGTGAGACGTCGTTTGGCATTTACCAGCGTGATGTGTGGCCGCTCGACCATAATATCCAACTTTTCTCACCTCCCGCCTAATTGTCATAGTACTTGCAGTGGATCCTGATACAGTTTGGAATTCCTGTGTGATGGTATGGATAGATGTTTGCCTATGGCACATTTCGACCCTCTTCAACTGTCGGCCAAGACCTTAGTTGTGGTATTTGTGTGCAATTTCTAGCCTTCGTCGCCAATGAACAGCAGTCAGCATAGGTACAAGAACAAGGAGCCTACTTCAGAAGCCCATACGCTACAACGTTCGCTTAACGGTCGTTGAGGACACACTCTTGATAGCTGCTTTATTCGTTTGGGCGGACAGATGCTCAACAGTTGCATGTCTCTTCGCCCGGACATATCTTCAGAGCTGTCATTTATCCCCATGTATGGCCCGTTATACGCCACAGTTGTCTCGGCGCTGGTTTTCGATAGCACCATTTTTGCCATGCACGGTATAAGTTAACCAAGTCGGCTTGCGTACAGATTGCAAACTTATCGGAAGACCAATGGCCATTACCTTTTGGACGTTAGATAAATCGTACTGCTCGGGCATTACAGTAACTTCACTGTTATCGGCCTCCGCGTGACACACTTTATATATCCTCCACTGCTAGTGTTGCCAACTGCGACTGTGAGTGGTTATTGCACATTGACTTCGAACATAGGCGATGATCGCATTAACTTGCCTGGACTGAATAACCCTGCATTTAATGTAAGGAAATTGGAAATTTGTGGACCCGCCAGGTTAGCCGAGAACGCTAATGCACTGCTTCAAGGACTCGGGTAGGAGCGCCGGCCCTAGATCGAATCCACGAGGGCTGGTGTGTCGGGTAACCTGGATGTGGTTTTTAGGCGGTTTTCCACATCCCCCTAGGTGAATACCGGGCTGGTCCCCACGTCCCGCCTCAGTTATACGACTCACTGATATTTGAAACAAGTTCGCACTCTTTCCTGATTTACACTAGACGCAGGCAGCTTGTAACCTCCCCCTCACTTATCGACCTTAATGACAGTGAAAAATTAAACCGCGTGTACCTAATGGAAATTTGGGAAAAGCAATCGTCACCGAAGTTAATATGTCGGTAAAGAGGGAGGAAAGGGTTACATCTAAATGAAAGGAAAAATGCAAATGAAACTGGTAGAAATCAATTTTGAAAAGGGGTAAAGTTAATAAAGAAAGTAAATGTGCGGCCGTTACGTTAACAATTAACTAGCGGTAATTAGATATTTGAGACTTGGGGGAAATTACGGTCGCCAGTCCTAAGGACAATTACTATAGTAACTGAAAAAGAAAGGTTATTACACATATAATTAGCACTAGAAGCGTGGCAACTGAAGGTTGATGCATGTAGTGTGAAAACTGAAAGTTTGTCAGAAGCAATAAATTTCGTTACACTCTGACTTAATTTAGCAAAAGAATTAATAAAACCGGAAAATCGAAAGTTAATTTAGTGACTGAAGTTAATAGTGAGCTTTCTTTCTGAAGCACATCGAAATTCAGTAAAATGCGGTTAGTCTTAGACTACCTCAACAATCATTTCCAAAGCTACTTGAATCTATGCAAGAAATAAGAGATTTAACTTTGAACTTGAATTAAATGATTCTGAACAATTAACAATAGTAAAATTTAGTACGTACCAAGCTGAGTTGCAGTCACAGGTAAGCTAAAATATGGTAACAAAACTCACACTCTTAATTTGTGCTTGTGTAATCTAAATATTGTAGCCAGCTATGAATACCTTAACTGAACTTCGAAATTAAAGCAGTGAAATCGAATGATGCTGGCGTTTGAATTTCAACAACACTCGGGTTCATTCCGGAAAAGGAAGGGACCCTGCTTGGTAATGCAACTGGGACAATGAGCAACAAAGGTTCATGCTAAGTTGCTGTAATTTTGTGATGCAACAATTTTAAAAGTTTGAAAAGCTGAGGTCTGCTATACAGTTCTAAAACTTTACGTGCTTCCAGTCTTCCTTGTTGGTTGATTGAAGGTTTGAAGCCGTCGATCGAGGAGGTGGTGGCAGTCACTCATTGTTGGCCGTCGCTGTTGCAGAAGCTGGATGTTGGCGCGCCTTCTTCTCGACACGGTCACCAGACAAAACGGGCTCTTGATGTGCGCCAGCTAATGATTCCCGTCTGCGACACCATGTCAGAAACCATCATCGCAAGTCGAGCGCAATTACATGATGCCAAACCTCGAAAGCATGGCAACTCGCGGGAGCTTCACACAACACACCTGCTCCACTGCACCACCCCAGCCAGACTCACTCTGCTCTGCCCATGCTCCACGCGGCAGAGTTAACACTACCAAAGATCCTAAACACTTTGGCTCTCCACACGACCTATCGATGTATTCGTTCGATAGCATAGTTTTCCCTAGGCCAGACCCTGCGTATAAATACAAATAATATTCACAAAACAAACCAACATAAATGCATATATATATATATATATATATATATATATATATATATATATATATATATATATAGAAACAGTAATACAATTACAATATATAAAGAGACAGAAATGTCATATCTTCAGGTGACAAAATAAGGAAAAAAATTCGCAGTGCAATAGATGGAAATAGGAGGATATGCATTTCCAGCGTTACAAGCTGGGGTACACTGATTCTGTCCTGCGGGGGTACGGGATGACAGCAGGAAACGCATCCAGCCATCCCTTCAAACTAACCATGCCCAATCCGATTACAACCGCGCTGACCCTGCGAAAGGTGTGGGACAAGGTGCAAGCAAAAGAAAGAAAGAAAGAAAAAATAAATTGGAAATTTTAAGTAAATTCCCGTAGGAACAATCTGCTCCGGTCAACGGTCCTTAGGCTTACACACTACTTAATCTAAGTTAAACTAACGACAACACACAGGCCCATGCTCGAGTTAGGACTCGAACCTCTGACGGGGGGGAGCTGCACGAATTGTGGCAATGTGTATGCTTAGGGACCGATGACCTCAGCAGTTTGGTCCCATAAGACCTTACCACAAATTTCCAAATTTGCAACTCTTCACTCCAAATTCCCATTAACAACTCAGTCCACTTTGTTCTTTCTTTCTTTCGCTACTGCCTTTATCCCGCAAGAGTGGCCGAGCGGTTCTAGGCGCTACAGTTTGGAACCACACAACCGCTACGATCACAAGTTCGAATCCTGTCTCGGGCATGGATGTGTGTGATGTCCTTAGGTTAGTTAGGTTTAAGTAGTTCTAAGTTCTAGGGGACTGATGACCACAACAGTTAAGTCCCATGGTGCTCAGAGGCATTTGAACCATTTTTTTTTATCCCGCATTGTGGGCAGGGTCGGCAGGGTTAAGTACGGATTTGGCATGGTTAAGTTAAGGGGTGGCCGCATGCCCTTCCTGCCGGCACCCCATACACCCCCCCACCCTCCCCGGGACGGAATTAGTGTACCCCAGCTGTCTGCATGTAGTGTAAATCTTGAAATAGTGTGAATGTGTTTCAAATGTCTGCGAGTCGAGTAACTGAGGTGGAACTTGGAGGCCAGCCCGGTATTCATCTAGTAGGGTGTGAGAAACCGCCTAAAAACCACATCCAGGTTGGCCGGCACACCGGCCGTCGTCGTTAATCCACCGGGTGGATTCGATCTGGGGCCGGCGCGCCTACCCGATTGCAGGAAGCAGTGCGTTAGCGCTCTCAGCTAGCCTAGCGGGTACCTTAGTCCACCTTGTATTCCTCCTAAACTCTAACAGCATTGCAGAGGCTCTACGACATTACTGGAATAGCACCTCAACATCGGACGAAATGTGAGATGTGGCCTCAAACTCGGGCATAGGTACTTCAATCAAGAGACCTTGTTAAGTGTAAAACATCTACGACGTATTGATTGGCGACTCCATGGAGTGTTCTGTGCACCACGACCAAATAGTGGATAGAATTGGAAGGAGAATGAGCATTGGTCGTATTTTTTTGTTTAGTGATCGCTCTAAGCTTGTTGATACCAGTGCCTACCAATTATGATTGTATATTACAGCACTGAGGCTGGTCACTAAGTGACCGAAAATCGATATTGCGGATAATAAAACAAAAAAATACGACCAATGCTGATTCTCCCTCCAATTCTATCTACGATGTACATATGCAGACAGGAATAAATGTAAATTTGTGGCCGTGCGGTTAAAGGCGCTTCAGTCTGTAACCGCGTGACCACTACGGTCGCAGGTTCGAATCCTGCCTCGGGCATGGATGTGTGTGATGTCCTTAGGTTAGTTAGGTTTAATTAGTTCTAAGTTCAAGGCGACTGATGACCTCAGTAGTTAAGTCGCATAGTGCTCAGAGCCATTTTTTGTAAATTTGTATCCAGGTCGGTGAGCAAGTGAGCAGGAGAGGTGGGTTCGGATCTTGGCCTTGGTACAAATTTTCATTTGTCAGTTATGTCTGAATATATACATCACATATGTTTGAAACTTGAAAAAGACTCAGGAACCATATAGATTTATTTTAACTTGTTTCAGGTTACTTAGTATTAATGTGGCCAAATAATAATTTTTGCTGAAGTGCACATTAATCATACCACTTTCTGTTATCAATTACTGAGACTTGGTTTCGATCGTTTCTGGTGGACACCATCTCCGATAGTCTAGGGGGAGTACATCAGACCACGCTTTTCCGAAATAAAGGCTCACAGCGCGGCAGCCGTAATTCTAAAAGTGTTGAGCTTTAATGTAAACAGCGTAAAGACGAGCTGCTGTTCGCGCACGGACGCGCGGCCGTAACATGACCAGTAGTGTGTGTGTGTGTGTGTGTGTGTGTGTGTAGAGCCGCCCCAGCCAGCCGCCCCGCGGTTCAGCCTGTCGACACGTAATGAAAATTCAGTGAAGGCGGAGGCGGAGGTGGCGCAGGCGGCGGCCCGCGCTCGCAACCCGCGCCCGCACTTTAATATAACGGCGGGCCGCGCCTGCTCGGCCTCGCCTCGCCAGGCTCCCGGCTACGGTCGCTCCGGGCCTCGCACGTGCTAACGTTCCCGTAACCGCACGTAACGATACGACCGGCGAGAAACTGCGGTGTGCGACACGTTCGATACACGTGGCGCCCCTAGTTTGTTACGCCTAGTGCAAGAGTAATAGAGGTGATGATATGACTCCGATGCAACTGGATATGCCCGCAGTTATTTGAATAGACGGAAAATATAAGGTCACCCACATAAAAGCATACATCGGCGCGAGCGGGTTTCAGTTCAAGCTTCTCTACGACACCAACGTAAAATTTCCTGCTACTATTAGGAGCGATTAAAAACCTTTTGTTATATCTACTGCATTGGCTCCTTACTTAGCCTCCATTTATCGCAAATCTCTTGCCCAACGTAAAGTCCCGAGCGACTGGAAAACAGCGCAGGTGATGTCTGTATATATAAGAAGGGTAGAAGGACGGACACTCAAAATTACAGACCAATATCCTTAACATTGGTTTGTTGCAGGATTCTCGAACATATTCTCAGTTCGAATATAATGAATTTCCTTGAGACAGAGAAGTTGTTGTCCATGCATCAACACGGCTTTAGAAAGCATCGCTCCTGCGAAACGGAACTCGCCCTTTTATCACATGATATCTTGCGAACCATGGATGAAGGGTATCAAACGGATGGCATATTCCTTGACCTCGGGAAAGCGTTTGACACGGTGCCCCACTGCAGACTTCTGACTAAGGTACGAGCATATGGGTTTGGTTCCCAAATATATAAGTGGCTCGAAGACTTCTTAAGTAATAGAACCCAGTACGTTGTCCTCGATGGTGAGGGTTCATCGGGGGTGAGGGTATCATCTGGAGTGCC
This sequence comes from Schistocerca cancellata, assembly GCF_023864275.1. Lineage (NCBI taxonomy): Eukaryota > Metazoa > Arthropoda > Insecta > Orthoptera > Acrididae > Schistocerca > Schistocerca cancellata. The sequence goes on from NC_064631.1 coordinate 446,959,231, forward strand.
CCAGGGAAGTGTGGTAGGTCCGCTGTTGTTTTCTATCTACATAAATGATCTTTTGGATAGGGTGGATTGCAATGTGCGGCTGTATGCTGATGATGCTGTGGTGTACGGGAAGGTGTCGTCGTTGAGTGACTGTAGGAGGACACAAGATGACTTGGACAGGATTTGTGATTGGTGTAAAGAATGCCAGTTAACTCTAAATATAGATAGATGTAAATTAATGCATATGAATAGGAAAAAGAATCCCGTAATTTTTAAATACTCCATTAGTTACTCACGTCGATTAAACATTTGGGCATAACATTACAGAGCGATATGAAGTGGGACAAGCATGTAATGGCAGTTGTGGGGAAGGCGGATAGTCGTCTTCGGTCCATTCGTGAAGATGTGGTTCATCTGTGAAGGAGACCGCTTATAAAACACTAATACGACCTTTTCTTGAGTACTGCTCGAGCGTTTGGGATCCCTATCAGGTCGGATTGAGGGAGGACATAGACGCAATTCAGAGGCTTGCTGCTAGATTTGTTACTGGTAGGTTTGATCATCACGCGAGTGTTACGGAAACGCTTCAGGAACTCGGATGGGAGTCTTTAGAGGGAAGGAGGCGTTCTTTCCGTGAATCGCTACTGAGGAAATTTAGAGAACCAGCTCTTGACGCTGATTGCACTACAATTTTTCTGCCGCCAACTTATATTTCGCGGAAAGAAAGATAAGATAAGAGAGATTAGGGCTCGTACAGAGGCATATAGGCAGTCATTTTTCCCTCGTTCTGTTTGGAAGTGGAACAGGGAGAGAAGATGCTAGTTGTGGAACGAGGTACCCTCCGCCACGCACCGTATGGTGGATTGCGGAGTATTTATGCAGATGTATTTTGACGCAACGTATATGCAACCAAGTGTGACGCCGATACGGGTAGAGTTATAATCACTGAAGTATATGGAACGAAACGTACATTAGTTACAAATTACGGCGTGCACACACATGAGATGTAAACTTCAATATAGATATTGGGATTTAGGTTATGACGTCTTCGATACGACTGCCATTATTAGCGATGATGTGGCGCAGAGGAATAGCGCAATTCTGCATGACCCGCCGAAGTGTCGGAACATCTTTGCTGTCGATGACCTCCTGAACGGCTGTTTTCAGCTCTGCAATGGTTTTCGGGATATTTTTTTATACCTTGTCTTCAATACAACCCGTAGAAAAGAGAAGCACGTGTTCAGATCCGGAGAATACAACGGCTAATCGAGCCCCGTACCAGTTACCTCTGGATATTCCTGAGCCAGAATGCAGTCCCCAGAGTGCTCCTCCAGGACGTAAAACATTCTCCTGCTTCGATGGGATCGAGTTCCGTCTTGCGTGAACCACATCTTGCTGAAATCTGAGTCACTTTGGATAATGGGGTTGAAATGATCTTCCAAAACCTTCACGTACCTTTCGGTAGTCACCGTGCCATCAAGGAATATAGCACCGATTATTCCTAAGCTGACACTGCACACCCCATAGTCACCCCCTGAGGGTAAAGAACATCTCGATCGTGAAAGCTGGATTCTCAGTCCCTCAAATGCGCCAATTTTGCTTTTTGAAGGACCCATCCAAATGAAACTGTGCTCGTCGCTAAACCAAACGTTGCGCATGCACATACTACTTCTCATCATGCTACCGCGGCAAATCTTGCAGTTTGAGCGTCCTAACGCGAACCGTTCAGAAGTTATGACGATTTTGTTTCATATAGGTCAATAACTGTCAAACTTTAAGTACCGACATGTCGGCAAGGAGTACGCGAGGCCTTCGAACAGAAACCTTTTGATCACCCCTTATATTTTTCTGTATCAGGTCCAAATGCACACAGTGATGGGTAGTCAATGTTTCATTAGCACATAGAAAAAATGCAGCTACGACTATGAAAATTGGTGATGTGGCTCCCCCTCCTCTGCATTTTTACATACTAGTGGATCTTTTTCTCCATAGATGGGATGCTCATCGGAGAAAAAGCTTTCGTCAACAGTGCTCCAGTGACATGTGCCAGGGTCGCACATGGTCTCTATATACTACCTGATCAAAAGTATCCAGTAGTTCTAGGGTCTGGAGGACTGATGCCCTCAGATGTTAAGTCCCATAGTGCTCAGAGCCGTTCGAACCATTTCGGTCAGGAGCGCTGAGTCATTTCGGACCTGGACTTGTCATTCGATGTCAGCTGAGTAACAAACCCATCTAGAGCTGCTCAACTTGACTGCTGGTGATGTGATTGTGAAGTAGAAACGCGAAGGAACGACCACAACTAAACAAGACGAGGCAGACCTGATGAGCTACGGACAGCGAGCGCCGAACATTGCGGAAGGTGGTTGTAAGAAAACACGAAATCAAAGGAAGGAACCACTTGTGACTTCCAAAGTGTTACCAGTAGTCCAACTAGCGCAATGGCTGTACGTATGGATTTAATAGTAATTGGATAAGTTGTCCGATAGGCTTGTCATAAGGCAGATATTACTGTATTCAAATGGTTCAAATGGCTCTGAGCACTATGGAACTTAACTTCTGAGGTCATCAGTCCCCTAGAACTTAGAACTACTTAAACCTTACTAACCTAAGGACATCACACACATCCATGCCCGGTGCAGGATTTGAACCTGCGACCGTAGCGGTAGTGCGGTTCCAGACTGTAGCGCCTAGAACCGCTCGGCCACTCCGGTCGGCTTCTGTAGTCAGTACTAAGCGAAGCCTGAGGTGGTGGACAGTAGATAACTGTAAATGACTTGTTGGGAGTGATTTATCTCTCTATACGTTGCGCTTATCCGATGGAAGTGTTTGGGTATGGCGAATGCATGGAAAACTTTAGCTGACATCACGGGCAGTGCCAACAGTGAAGTATTGAGAAGATGGTTTCGTTACGGTGTGACGTTAGGTTTCGTGGTTAGGGTGTGGTTCCTTTTTTACAGCATTGCGTACTCCATACAGTAGAGGAACAGTTCGGATTCGGTAACTGTATCAACATGATAATCCACTATGTCATATAGCAGCATCAATGAGGCAATCCATTACGGACACTGTCATTCCTGAAATAGACTACCCTTGCCAGAATCCCCTACTGAACACGATGGCACACCTTTGGGATGAAGTAGAATGTCGACTTAGCTCCGTACGCCAGCGTTCAATACCACTACTTGCTATGTTTTCAGCTCCTGGGGAACGATGGGCTGCCACTCCTCCACAGACATTCAGACGCCTCATAGAAAGTGGCTCCTACAGAGTTCAAGCCGTCATAAAGGCGAAAGGTGGACATACTACATATTAATGTCCAATAATACGTGTCTAGATATGTTTTTAGTGAAGATACGTTTGATAGTGAACATAAAAACTATTTAACGGGTAAGAAAAGCAGCGATCTGTGACTCCGTGCAGATGACGTTGTAGTGAACAGGCAAGTATTGTCTTTGAGGGAATTTAGGACGATAAAGGATGACTCGGAAAGAGTTTATGTTTCGTCTGTTTAATTGCAGCTCGCTCTGAATGTGAGGAAACCTAAGTTAAATCGTGTAGCAAAAGCAACCCTCTGATGTTCGAATACACAGTCTCGTGTAATATTCAGAAATGGCGTTTCAAAGCTACTAGGAACGAAATGAGCATGTAAGGTCGATTTTAGAGAAAGCTAATGGTCGACTTCTGTTACTGTGGAGAATCTCAGGAATGTGTAGCTCTTATATAAACTGAAGAGCCAAATAAACTGGTACACCTGCCTAATATCGTGTGGGGCCCCCGCGAGAACGCAGAACTGCCGCAACACAACGTGGCTTGGACTCGACTAATGACTGAAGTAGTGCTGGAGGGGACTGAAACCATGAATCCATATGAGTACGAGGGGGTGCAGGTCTCTTCTGAACAGCACGTTGCAAGGCATCCCAGATATGCTCAATAATGATCATGTCTGGGGAGTCTGGTAGCCAGCGGAAGCGTTTCAACTAAGGAGAGTGTTCCTGGAGGCACTCTGTAGCAATTCTGGACGTGTGGGATGTCGCATTGTCCTGCTGGAATTGCCCAAGTCCGTCAGAATGCACAATGGACATGACTTAACATCTGGAACATACGCAAATTGAGCTCATTCATAATTAGCCTGAGTGAACTCAGTTAATTAACAGCAACACGTATTCCTAGACATACAAACGGGTAGTTTCAGGACATACCTCACTGAAATCACCATACTAGATTTAACAACCCTTCTGCTGTCAGAAGGTAAACTGTAATTAACACTAATCCAAATAGTGTCGGTATAAGCAAACTAATTTGTAAGCAGAATACATGACATCATATTACTGAAGCTAGTAACGCAATCGGCAATGATTACGAAGCAACGTGAAAAGTCACACTGGGTTGTCCAAAGACACAGTCAATTCAACTGCGTCAATGGAAAACTGCAACTAAACAAACTAGTGCCACAAGGAAGTATGACAGGACCACCGTTGTTCTCTACACAGATAAAGCATTTGGTGGACGGGATAGGCAGCAATCTGCGATTGTTTGCTAATCATGCCATGATGTACGCTAAGGCCTCGAGTGACTGTAGGAAAATACAAGATGATACAAGATGACTTAAACAAAATTTCCAGATCTTGTGGTGAATGGCAGCTAGCCCTAAATGTGGAAATGTAAGTTAATGCGGATGAGGAGGAGGATCAAACCTGTAACGTTCTGAAACAGTATTATTAGTGTCCTGCTTGACACAGTCAAATCGTGAAACATTCGGGCGTAACGTTACAAACGGATATGAGATGGAATGAGCATGTGAGAACTGGCGTACGGGAGACGAATGGTCTGCTTCGGTTTATTGGGAGAATTTTAGGAAAGAGTGGTTCATCTATAAAGGAGACCGCATACAGGACACTGGTGTGAACTGTTCTTGAATACTGCTCAGGTGTTTGCGATCCGTAGCAGGTCGGATTGAAGGAAAACATGGAAGCAATTCCGAGGCGGGCTACTAGAGTTGTTACGGGCAGATCAGCTACACTAGATGTGGATTTCAGCAGGTTTCCGAGATACATTTGGGGAATTCCCCATGTCTTCCTTGCAAGTTCAAGATGCCTATAGTCGAGCAGTACATCTCAAGAACAAAATTTATGTATTTCTTACATGAACAGTGTATTTGACAGACCATTCTAAATGAAGGACGCCAAGAAATAAAATTTGTTCGATTTCGTCGAAAGATTAACGACAGAAAAATAAAAAGACGTGATAGTACACAGATCCTGAGTGATACTAATGATGTTAAAGTGCATGTGTTTGCTAAAGTTACCTTACCTGGACAGTAGTAGTCTATTCAATAGTGCAGCGTCAAATACTGATTACCCTCAAACTGCAACCAAACAAATTTTTCATTTCCTTATTCCTTGTGTCTGCAATTTCCTTTTTCTTCATTGAGATTTTTCTGGCGTTTATTGTAAAGTCCACTAATGCTAATTTATCTTCAGTACATTCTTTCATGCAATTCCTTACGCGTTAAATATCCGCCTCTAGTCGATTGCTGTACTAAACTCCCAGAATCGTAACCTTGGTAAGACGGAAAGGAATACGCCACTTAAAAGCTTCACCGAAGCTCGGGAAATACCCGGTTCTGTAACAAAACGATTCCTTTGTCTTCATAAATGTATTCCAAACGAAAGTGGCTTATATATCTGCATGGCTGGAAACGTGATTAGATTGGTTATAATGAGTTGTGTTAATCAACGTAATGCGCTGATTTAACTACCTGTCACGAATTAACGCCATCTATTTCCGTGTCTATACACACAGATTAAATGCGGTCGTAATTAGCGACATAAAACGATAATTTGTTTCCCAGTCTTCAGATGAAGTTAGTCCTCCTGTAATTTGGTAGCGGTTACCGATGATAAATGAAATATTCAGTCATAAAATTCAATAGCTTCGCTTTTTCCCTTTTCACGCCGTTGGAGGCAAACTGTATAAGCGCACTCGCTGCCCTTCTCTTCGTAAGTACGACTGCACTTAAAACGTACCTAAATACTGAAAACTATCTCGCCTAAATAATCTTTTAATTGCTGTATGGGTGTGCTGATCATAAAGGTCATCGGCCTGAATGACTACAGTGTGTAACAGCCATTCTGAGAGCTCTGAGTTTCTTCTACTTCTGATACACAAATATTTTTATTTTATCGAGCAACGTGGTGCATTGATAACATATTGGACTCGAATTCGGGAAAGAGAGCGATCCAGATCCCCGTACGGCCAACCAGATACAAGTTTTCTGTGATTTCCATAATTTATATAAGGCGATTACCAGGGATGACATCTTTGAAAGTCCACAGCTGGTATCCTTCAATAACCCGGGCCTGTGTTTCGTCTCTGACGACTGTGTCGACGTCAGGAAGTTAAACTCGATTCTTCTTTCCTGCAGACAACTTCTTTTAATAACATTATGACCATTAAGGGTGTCCCATTTATCTTGACCATCTTAACTGTTTGTCCAGATGCAAATTACAAAATATTTCAAGCAAATGTTCTTTAGCCGTCAGGGAGACATCAATCAGCATGATTGCCTTCGTTGTAGCTTTGTTTTATATGAAGATATGAACAGTGGTATCATTTTTTTAAATGGAACTCTGTATTTTTTCGGTAATTCATTTTCTCTCCTGGAGACCTATTCAAAAATGTATCACAGTGTACCATTCGATGAAACACAACGTTATAAACTACATAACACAACACTGACTTTGAGCCCGGGATCACAAACTCGTCCTCTTGTTGGAGTTGTCAGAAAACAAATGAAAACCAAGTAAAAACATAACACAAAATTGACTTTTGACTCTCCTGCACCATTTCCCACGAGTAAAACATTCAAAGGTGCTCATAGTGATGACCCTGGACTCCGATACACTAGTGCACTCGTTGAATGAAAAATTATTTACAACTTCCATTGTTGCCTATTGAAAAGAATTAGAAGCAAGCACTATACGTTCCTGCATGTCCTCTGGAGTTGTTGGAATATCGGGATAGACAACATCTTTAATGCATCCCCAAAGAAAAAAGTCCAGAGGATTTAAATAAGGAGACCTATCAGGCCAAGTAACTGTTCCTCCTCGACCAACGCATCTGGAAGAATACCTTCCGTTCAGAACACGACATGCACGCAAGGCATTATGTGCTGGACATCCATCGTGTTGATAAAACTTAAGCATTCTGGTTCTTAGCGGTACTTCATCCAGAAGAGGAGGAACCATTCGTCTGAGGAAGGTGGCATACGCTGTGCCGTTTAGACTACCATTGATGAAATAAGGGCCAATAAGTGTAGTACCAGACATCCCACACCAGATGTTAACTCTCCACTGACGCTGATGTTCCACCTGTCTAAGCCATCGTGGGTTGTCGCTGCACCAATAATGCATGTTTCGTGTATTTACCTGTCCTTTGTTTGAGAAGGAACATTCATCGGTAAATAGAACATTGGAGTAGAAGTTCGGGTTGGCGAGGATTTGCTGCTGCGCCCACTGACAGGACTGTACACGATTCTAAAAATCATTCCCATGCAATTTCTGATGTAGGTGTACATGGTAAGGACGGAACCGGTGACGTGTAAGAATGCGATGTACACTGGTTTTAGGAATGCCAATCTCGTGTGCTCACATGTGGAATCATAGCAACGTAAGCGAAAACAGTAACTTCAGGAGCTCCGTCTGTGCGCGTACTACGACTATTACGTTGTCGTGGATTGAAACTTCACGTTTCCTGAGCGTCGCAACAAGACAAGAAAACATCCGTCCGTAAGGTGGGTTCTTGTCAGGATATCGCTCTGTACGGTTCTGCTGCCTGCGTAGTATTTCGCCTACCTTCAACAACAACAATAAAAGAAACGTTATTTCGATGCACATTGTAGGAAGTACAGCCTTTACTGTATGCCTACTCGACACAACAGTATTTAATAGGACTAAATTACTGTACTAAATGTACCAATACAGAAGAAAACCGTATAGCAATTTCTGCTGTACTATCTTAAATTCCCCGTAGATGAATAGCATTTCTACCTTCTCTTCGTTTGTGTACATTATGCTCTCACAACTTTTCAACTGACGATGGTTGACGGAATGGCGCGTGTGCATTTTACTTACGTTTACACTTGTTCTGTGTCAACGTCAGTATGTGAATGTGTTCCATTATCCGAGTACCTGCACTAAGCGCTGGGAGCGTCAACGTGAATGTTGTGTTATGAAACTAATAACGTTGGGTTTCCGTGAATGATTTACTGCGATATATTTTTGAATAGGTCTTTAGGAGAAGAATTACCGAACAAAAATACAGGGAGCCATTTAAAAAATTCATCCCGCTGTTCATATCTTTGTAAAAATCAGAGCTACAACGAAGGAAATCATGCAGATTGATGTCCCCCTGACGGCTAAAGAATATTTGCTTGAAACATTTTGTAATTTACATTTGGAAAAACAGTTAATTAGGATGGTCAAGATAATAGGAAACCCTGTACATTTAGCATTCGAGGGCATTTGAAAAGTTTATTATCCTTGTTATTCATATAAAGTTGTACTCACTCAGAGATAATTATTTACCGATATATTTCAAGGAGTCTCATGACGACATATTAACTAGAGTATTCTAGAGAAAAACATTAAAAATACGCGTGGAGACACAGATCAAATATTATTTTTAAATGGAAAATGACGTAGCTAGACAGTTCAGAATATTTTACCTGAAATGGTAATGTTCCCAAAAATATTCAGTGATTACCCAGTGTTTGGCATCACATCACCAACCTCAATGCGCTGTGTGTATCTGTTCTGAACATTATCACTGAGTGTGTAGATGTTGGATTCTTTGTGATTCTCAGGTCTGATATCGACCGGGATGTAGCATTACCCTTCGCAAAAGCTCCCTCGATAGCTGCGATTTAGAATTCAGGTCCGGGTAGTGCGCTGTAAAGTGGCGAAATCTCCCAGCTCCCAGTGTGTGTGCAACGAGAGGGATTCTGAAGCAATTAGTGCAGGATTAACGTGGGGTTCTTTTTTTCAGCTCTTGTCTTTTCAGCGATCTGCTCTGTTTCTACACTGTACAGCGTTAACGGTAATACGTTCGCCACACCGCAATGTGATTATGCTGCAACTCACGACGTGTAGCAATTAGCAGTTTTACTCGCAGCGCTTTGCGATAATCTCTGGAGACCACATCGAGTCTCTTCAAGAGGGAGCCGTGTGGAAGGCTGACGCTTTGTTATTACAGATCCAGCAGGTTTTATCTCGCAGTTTCAAAATTTGAAATGTGTTTGGTATGGAGGAGAACTACGCCATTTGCTCCTCCTCCATGCAGTACTGACTGAAATTTTCCACAGTTACATTAAATCATATCAGAAGAGACAAGACATTTTTTTAGGCTGAACGAACCCTCTGTAGGAATTAGTATGTATTGCGCACACACTGACTCTGAGAAACCCAGCTGTCTATGTCCAACCATCGCAGTTGGCTTTTGGTATACAAAAGAAATTAAAAAGCAAATCACAGAATTATGATGTGTTCCATACCCAAAATCAAGTCTTTGACATACTTTTTCTGGTAAGCGACATGAATGTTGCGAGACATTACCTTACAAAGATTACATGTGTGACTGAACTGTAGACATCATATTAACTGGGAAAAAGTTAACATTGGCTATTGCCATGAATGGTTAATATCATTATTACCCATCATGATACGTGGTATAGAAGCACATTACAATTTAGTAATTAAGTACTCAGTAATGAAATTTGTTCTCAATAACGTGGATCAATTTAAAAACAACTGTGACATTCGTGACTATAATAATGAAAGTAAGAAAGCCTTACACTATCCTCTACTTAACCTATCTTTGGCACAGAAATATGCTGCTGTACGATTTTTCGATAAATTGCTAGATGAAATAAAATGTCTGACAGACAGCAGTAATAGTTTCGAAAATAAACCGAAATAATATCCGCATGACAACTCCTTCGACACCACAGATGAATTCTTGAATCTCAATAAGTAAATCTGTAGGCATAATATATGCATTTTGTGCCAATTAAGGAATGGGGTAGGTAATATTTTGAGGTTTTTTTTTTTAACTTGAGTCATGTGTGCGTTTCTTTTGCACTTGACACGTTCCACATCATTACAGTCACCGTGAGATTGGTCAATGGGACACGTAACTAACTAAGTATCATCAAGCTGAAGCAGAGATGTTGCACTGCGTTGTTCGGTGTCCGCAGACTGGCGTCGATCCACGGCGTCTTTGTATCGGCGTAGCGGTGGTGGTAGTCCGTGAAGGTCAGCCATGCCGAGGGAGACAGCACTGTGTAGCGCCGGCGGCGGCTAACTGGAGATAGCGCAGCATGGTTGCAGGCCGGAGGGCTTGCGCTTAGCACTGCTGGCTGTGGCTAGGTGAAGGCTTCACTGGTTTCCATGGCCAGTACGGTGGGGTCAAACATTGGACCACAAGAAGCGTTGCGACCACCTGGCTGCAGAAAACTGCCTGGCCATACACACAGGTCCCAACTCTTCTCTAATCACATCGCCGAAATCATCCGTTGGCAGGCTATCCGACACATGAGTGTTGCGTTCTCACACCTTGTTGTTTTGCTGTCTAGTAGCGATGGCACGCACTGCCGATTGGCGCAATACTGCATCGACGAGTCGTTATTGGAGTCTTGCCACACGTTGCTGTAGGGTGGTGGGGGGGGGGGGGGGGAGGGGAGGGTTGCAGTTTGTAGGTCGACTGTGTTGCCAGCCGTGCTCCTAAGTCAATCACTGTGTCTCAAAATTCATTAGCGTCTTGGTATTTTGTCCGCACAGCAAGAAGCGGAAATAAAAGTTCAGGAACTGGATTAAAATTCGGATAGAAAGAATACACACACTGTGTCCCAGAAATGCTGTGACAAACATCGAATGGTTGTAGAGGGGATCTAGAGAAACAAATTGGGTATAAGAAATTGTGTCCAGAAACGTTATAGAACGACGCTACAGAGGGTCGACTCTATAGGCGCCAGCGCCTGCCACTAGGTCACTCCTTCTTCACTCTTCGCGACTGGTTGCCTCGATCGCCGGTAGATAATGTGAAACTAACTACTGCGTGGAAAGAATTGCTCCTATAAATCAATGGTTTGTTGCGTTGGTAGATGTTTCAAAACAAGGGTTTCCATCCACAGTATTTTTTTCCTAGAGCCCTCTAAAATCTCCAATGCTTTTTGGTACACAGGAGAAAAACTGCAAATGGAAATCCATGTTCAAAACGGTCATCCACTAAGACAATAAGATATCGCATTCATACGAAACAAGCCTGTCTAAGCTGTAGTTAGCTACATCTTCTGTACTGGCAATGTATGTTGTATGGTAACCGGGGACCTAGAAACGACGGAGAGGCTCCGTCCCCGCCGCAGCCGCAGTGGTCCACAACCCCACGATGACTACCGCAGTCCACATCACCCCTCCGCCACCCCACACCGAACCCATGGTTATTGTATTGGCGATAGTGCCATCAGCCGCCAGCAATGAATAACAGTCATTGCGAGATGTTCCACCTATGGTCCGTTGGTTCACAAAGACACGATTGCTGCCGAAGAGATGACCTAGTGGCAGGTGCTGGTGCCCGTAACTTGGACTCTCTGTAGCGTCGTTGGATTGCATTTCTGTATGCGGACGGGTTGCAAACCCCAATTTGTTACTCTAGACAGCCTCTACAATTTATTCCCTGATGTCTCAACATATTTTCTATCATCCTGTTCCTTCGTATTTCCGTGTTTGAATTCGTTCCTGGCTTCTCCTGTTCTGCGGAAAACCACCTCATTCCGTATCAGTCTACCTAATTTTCAATTTTCTTCTGTAGAACCACATCCCAAATGCTTCCAGTTTTCGCACAGCTCATATCTCACTGAAATACAGTGCTGTTATGAAAACGTTCAGTTTATAAATTTCATCTTCAAATTAAGACCTGCGTTTGATACTTGTAGGCTTCTCTTAGCAAGGAATGCTCCTTTGCCAGTGCTAGTCTGCTTTGTATGTCCTCCTTACTCCGTCCGTCATGGGCTACTTTGCTGCCTAGGTAACACATTTTCTTAACTTCATCTACTTTGTGATCACCAATTATGATATTAAGTTTATCGCTGTTCTCATTTCTGCTACTTCTCATTACTTTTGTCTTCCTTCGATTTACTCTTAATCCATATTCTGTACTCTTTACACTGTTCATTCCATTCAGCATAAATCTCTACTTTAACTGTGGACAGCAATGTCAACAGCGGGTCTAACACTGATATCCTTCAACCGTGAATTTCAATCCCACTGTTGAACCTTTCTTTTATTTCCGTCATCGTTCCTCGACGTATACACTGAATAGGAGCGGGAAAGACAACATTCCTCTTCTAGACCCTTTCCTGAACCGCATAATACGTACTTAGTCTCCCACCATTACTATTCAATCTTGGTTCTTGTCCATATTGTATACAACCTGTCTTTCCCTATAGCTAATCCCTATTTTTCTCGGAATTCAGAACATCTAGCACCATTTTAATTTTAGAATACTCTTTCCAGGTCAACAAATCCCATGACGGTGTTTTGATCTTTCTTTAGTCTTGCTTCCATTATCAACCGCAATGTCAGAAGCGCCTCCCTGTTGTCTTTCCCTTTCGTAAAGACAAATTTAACGTCGTCAACTAGATCCTAAACTTTTTTCTTTCTTTTATAAATAAATTCTTGTTAGGAACTTGTATGGATGAGTTTTTAGGCTTTTAGGCTGATTGTGCAATAATTGTCGCAGTTGTTGGCTTTTGCAATCTTGGCAATTACGTGGATGTTGTTTTTTCGGAAGTGTGATGGTACACTACTGGCCATCAAAATTGCTACACCAAGAAGAAATGCAGATGATAAACGGGTATTTATTGGACTAGAACGGACATGTGATTACATTTGGGTGTATAGATCCTGAGAAATCAGTACCCACAACAACCACCTCTGGCAGTAATGACGGCCTTGATAAGCATGGGCATTGATTGAGTCAAACAGAGCTTGGATGGCGTGTACAGGTACAGCTGCCCATGCAGATTCAACACGATATCACAGTTCATCAAGAATAGTGACTGGCGTATTGTGACGAGCCATTTACTCGACCACCATTGTACAGACGTTTTAATTGGTGAGAGATCTGAAGAATGTGCTGGCCAGGGCAGCAGTCGACCATTTTCTGTATCCAGGAAGGCCGGTACAGGACCTGCAACATATGGTCGTGCATTATCCTGCTGAAATGTAGGGTTTCTCAGGGATCGAATGAAGGGTAGAGCCACGGATCGTAACACATCTGAAATGTAACGTCCACTGTTCAAATTCCGTCAATGCGAACAAGAGGTGACCGAGACGTGTAACCAATGGCATCCCATACTATCACGCCGAGTGATACGCCAGCATGGCGATGACGAATACACGCTTCCAATGTGCGTTCACCGCAATGTCGCCAAACACGGATGCGACCATTATGATGTTGTAAACAGAAACTGGATTCATCCGAAAAAATGACGTTTTGCCATTCGTGCACCCAGATTCGTCGTTGAGTACACCATCGCAGGCACTACTTTCAATGATGCAGCGTCAAGGGTAACTGCATCCATGGTCTCCGAGCTGATAGTCCATACTGCTGTAAACGTCGTCGAACTGTTCGTGCAGATGGTTGTTGTCTTGCAAACCTCCCCACCTGTTGATTCAAGGATCGAGACGTGGCTGCACGATCCGTTACAGCCATGCTGATAAAATGCCTGTCATCTCGACTGCTAGTGATGCGAGGCCGTTGGGATCCAGCACGACGTTCCGTATTACCCTCCTGAAGCCACCGATTCCATATTCTGCTAACAATCATTGGATCTCGACCAACGCGAGCAGCAATGTCGCAATACGATAAACCGCAATCGCGATAGGCTACAATCCAATCTTTATCAAAGTCGTAAAAACGTGATGGTACGCATTTCTCCTCCTTACACTAGGCATCACAACAACGTTTCACCAGGCAACGCCGGTCAACTGCTGCTTGTATATGAGAAATCGTTTGGAAACTTTCCTGATGTCAGCACGTTGTGGGTGTCGCTACCGGCGCCAAACTTGTTTTAATGCTCTGAAAAGCAAATCATTTTCATATCACAGCATGTTCTTCCTGTCGGTTAAATTTCGCGTCTGTAGCACGTCATCCTCGTGGTGTAGCAATTTTAATGGCCAGTAGTGCATATTACCAGTCTCATACAGCCTACACACCAACGTTGTTTACACTTCTCCCAACATTTTAAAAATTCCGATGGAATGTCATCAATCCCTTTTGCCTTATTTGATTTTAGGTCCTCCAAACCTCTTTTAAAGTCCAATTCTAATACTGAATGCCCTGTCTCTTTCCTATCGACTACTGTTTCTTCTTCTGTTACGTAGTCAGGTATGTTCAAATGGTTCAAATGGCTTTGAGCGCTATGGGACTCAACTTCTGAGGTCATCAGTCCCCTAGAACTTAGAACTGTTTAAACCCAACTAACCTAAGGACATCACACACAACCATGCCAGAGACAGGATTGTAGCCTGCGACCGTAGCGGTCGCGCGGTTCCATACTGAAGCGCCTAGCACCGCTAGCCCACAACGGCCAGCTGACATTAACTTTTTTCTCTACTTATTCAATTTGTCGTATAGGAATTTCTCATTAGACTCCCTCCACACCATATTTATTTAGATATGTTACTTTTATTGCTGCGCCGGTCGCTGGAACCGCGTGTCCGCTACAGTCGCAGGTTCGAATCCGGCCTCGGGCATTGATGTGTGCAATGTCCTTAGGTTAGTTAGGTTTAAGTAGTTCTAAGTTCTAGGGGACTGATGACCTTAGAAGTTGAATCCCATAGTGCTCAGAGCCATTTGAACCGTTTGAACTTACCTGACTAAGTAACAAAAGAAGAAACAGTAGTCGATAGGAAAGAGACATGGGATTCAGTATTAGAATCAGAATTTAAAAGAGGTTTTGAGAACTTAAAATCAAATAAGGCAAAAGGGATTGATAACACTCCATCGGAATTTTTAAAATGTGGTCCTTCATGAGTTCTCTGAACTCGACCTCTTGATTAACAATGCCGTCTGCACTAGTGACGCACATTGTCAGGCCTTGGATGTTTGGTCGTGCATCCATGATGGGGTTTTGTGACTACTGAGGAAGTCGCAGAGGGGAGCGACTGCTGGGCTGTTGCCTGAAGGGCAACGAGGATCTGAGTGTTCTGCTTCTGGGCCTCCCTGAATTCCTTCATCATTTCCATGACGAGGTTCATGGTCTGAACCATAACGCCTAGCAATTGATCCGAGGCCTCTTTGACAACGCCGTTGGCGGAATGAGGATGTCTCATTACTTCGGAAATCTTCAGTCACCATTGATGATGATTTTTATTCAAAGTTGAAGCAGTGCGAAGTTCGATTCTGAGCCCGAGAACGTTTACGAATCAAAGACATTACTCCATTTCAAGTTACTATTGGTCATACTCCTATCTATCCCTTGAATCCAGTAACGATCTTTTCTCCGCACCTTCTGTTTGTCGATCTACAGGGTTGTCAGAAACTGTCTCAAAAGCTTGTAAGTGTTGCACGGTAGGATGCGCTGAGAGATAGTTAAGTAAAAAATCTCGACATGGTGCGCCATTTACGAGGTAATTAGCATTTAACTCATACAGATTCAAGCGTTCCGCCACATACAATTAGGGTCAGTTTTTCTCGTTTTGTAGGTGATAGGCACGAGACTACGCACCCTTTGGCTCAAGTTCGATACCACGTACTATCTTTCCACGTCCAATTTTTATACCGCTCTCTTGTTCTGTTTTAGGAAACCAAATAAAGAATATCTTTGGCGGCATCATCTCTAGCAGATACCTTGAATTTGAATGCATTATGGCCTCATTGGCTAACTTCAAAGCTAATTAACTCGGTAACGACACGCCGCATTGGATTGTTTCCTTAACAATTATTTGTCAACACAAGCTACCCTGAAACATCCTTAAAAGCTTTTCAGAGTGTTTGTGACCACCCTGCCTATTTAGATACATTCTTCGATATTTTTGCTTGTCCCACCCTCATTAAGTGACCAAACCAGAACAGTTAAAAATGGTTCAAATGGCTCTAAGCACTATGGGACTTAACTTCTGACTACTTAAGCCTAACTAACCTAAGGACATCACACACATTCATGCCCGAGGCAGGATTCGAAACTGCGACCGTATTGGTCCCACGGTTCCAGACTGTAGTGCCTAGAACCGCTCGGCCACTCCGGCCGGCGCAAGAACAGTTATCTGCGTTCTCTTTCATCCATTACGATATCTTTCTTGTATTTTATTTCCCACATATTCTCATTTTTTCTCTATTTCAAACGCACGATCATTGAAACTCGTGTTAGAAACTCACTTTCCTACACCTCCGATCTCCTTGCTGTTCCTCTCGGAGATCATCCAACACTGGATCGCAGATGGTAACTGACTGAATAATCGCTCTACATACATTAAGTTTTGTCTTCAATGCGGCTTTTGTGGGACGTAAAAGGGAGTTGAGTTTCGATATTGCTCTTCCTCCTGAGTTCCTCTGTTTTTCAAGTCATCTACATCTACGTGAATGCTCTGCAATTCACTATTAAGTGAACCACCTTGAAGCTATTTCTCTACTCTTCCACAATGGAAAAACACACGGGAAACATGAACAATTACATCTTCCCTTCGGAACTGCGATTTCTCTTATTTTATTGCAATGATCATTTCTCTCTATATAGTTGGGTGTCAAAAATTTTTTTCGCGTTGGGAAGAGAATGTTGGTGATTGAAAGTTCGTGAAAAGATTTTGCCTCAAAGAGAAAGGCATTTATTTTTGTGGTTCCTATCCGAATTCGCGCTTTCTTCAAATGTTCCATCTTTAATTATACTCCCTAGGTATTTGCATCTTTCACAATTACTGACGCTTACACTGACTGGCATTTCAAGATGTGCTGACTGCGTTCCAGTGGTTAAGTATTCCGTCTCACTGATATTGAGCTTTCGTGCCCATTTGCTGTATTCTCTAACACTGTATCTCTACTACGTCTCTCAGCATTAAGCCTCAGAAACAGGCGAGGGTTTTGGATAAACGATCCAGGTGAAAGAAAGGGTTTATAATGAAAAGGTATCTAAGATTCACTTATAACATCGCTGTCCAAGGTGAGTAAAAATCAGCGTGAGTTTTCTGGTGGAATGAAAGTTCCGAATGTTATTCTTTGATTGTAAATGTGTTTGTGGCACCAACACTTTGTTAGTTATTGTCAGAGTGAGGTGAGATGTTTATATTTGATGGTCAAGTACGAAGTGCCTGCTTGTTCCATCCTATCACACTCACTCACTTTAATTTGAAACCGTCACTATACTCTTTCACTTCTCAACAGCAGGTGTCCTGCGAATTTATCTGGTGGAGTGTCATGATAGTGTAAAATATGTTATAACGAATAACTCTTCTACAGGGTGATTTTTTCTACCGTGTACATCGAGACCGTGACCCAGAGATCGCTGGAGGTACTCAACAGTCTCATTGGAACTGGCATAAAAGATGCCGCCGCAGGCCAGTCTAATTCAACTATATCATAACAGTATCCCTCCTTCGATCGTGGATTGCGGTTCCGGAGTTTGGGCGCACAGGCACACGAGGCTCATGCTTGCCATGGCCGTGCGAAGAGTACAGCGGAACATGCTGCTACGGTCAATCGTGGCATATAGACCAAGTTCAGGAAGAGCCTTGCTAGTCATAATGGGGCTTTGCTCACTTCACATTAAATACTGGAGCAGGTGGACTGGTACTGGGTGAAGAGATGACATCATGGGGGTTCGAGTGGGAGACAAAATTTCGATCACACGTAGAGGGGGGGGGGGGGGGGACTGTGGAAAGAGTCCTGGGAGACGGACGAGACAGGGCGCAGGCCATATCAATTTTTGCCAAGCATCGCGGAACGGATGAAACTCAAGTATTTTTCAACCTGGCAGAGGTGTATTGCACTTTCTCACGGGTCATGGACCCTATCCGACATACTTGTGCTGGTTTGGGAAGCGGGCAACGCCTTTGTGTGAATGTGGCACACATGACCACGCGGTCTCTGAATGCCCCATACACGATGATGTGGTAGCCGACTTGAAACGACAACTACCAAATCACGACACTTATCATCCACTAAGACATCAGAATACCTTCGAGATCCTCAACTGCTATGCTAACGAGTTATCCACTAAATTCTTAAGGGAATCTTCGATGGATAATCAGCGAAGGTAAAGAACTGCCAAAAGAACTAACTACACACTTGCCCTGTACCGCCGATGTACGTACTGGCCGCTCACCGATACGATCTGAATCGGCCAGTCACAGACTAGAAGGTAAGTGCGTCTCTCACCGACGTAGGAAATCGCACTATTTTCTGAGGTAGTAACAGTAGTTTAGTGGAAATAGATTCTGAAACCAGCAGCGATAGTGAAGTTCTTAGGACCAGCCAAGTGGGGGAACGCCCACTGGGGTTAGCTCGGTGTGCCAAAGTAGTAGGTTTATAGTTTATTGGCATTATAGTTTATTGGCATTATAGTTTATTGGCACACCTGTAACGCTGCAGGTAGTGTAGTGTAGTGTAGTGTAGTGTAGTGTGGTTGGATAGTTGTTAAGTTTGTGGTTCTCGGTAGAATAAATAACATAGTTTTCCCATTTAGAATTAACTAAATAAACATTACCATACATTAGCTGCATATTAATACTATTGTAAATCCGTAGGACACCCTGATGACTTAGGTAGTGGGTTATTGATGTATAATCAACATTCTTATGAATAAAGAACGTTTTCAAAATAATAAGCTCTAGGGATTGATCGATGAGAGGATGCGGAACAAAAGAGGTTTAATGAACTTATGTCCGGAATGCATGGTTTTCATGTTAGAGATCATTTATTCAATCATACTTCGTTACAGAGACTGGGAACTAATACGCGCTGTACCATGCAGCCACAGTTACAGTATGCTTGGTTTCCTCGTAGAGGGTGTTAGTGTTCCTCATATTTCATGCCCTAGCTCCCTGTACTTCCATAGTAGTTGGTAATGCGTCTGTTTCACATGTTGTGTCCGATTCACTTCTCTTGCTGACTCACCTTGTAGTGGATATGATGCAGCATTATACTCAACGGTTCCGTATTCGACATGGTGTTTACTTACGGAAATGCAAATGGCAACGGAGGGCGGGCAGCGAGGTTGTATCATGACCTATCCCAGTCGACAACAACCACAACATTCAATGTCGGCAACAACGTTTTCCCATTTGACTGAAACAGCGTCGTTTCAGGAAGTAGGAAATCATGATTGACGCACCCGAAATGTTCGGACACCAGACTTGGAGGAAGGTGTGATTAACACCGTGGAAGGCGACGGCCATGTCAGTACCAGACAGTTGGCTCGCCAGTACAGGGTAAGCCTGACGACCGTGTGGAACATTCTCCGTGACAACTGTTACTACCCTTATTATTTACAGCGTGTGCAGGGCTTACAAGCAACAGACCTTCCACATCGGGAGCAGTTTGGTCACTGTTTCTTCACCAGGCAACCATGGTGCCGCCGAAATGTGTGGACCAGTATAATCGACGACCGAATTTTGGGACCAGTCTTCTCCCCACGTCGCCTAACAGGCCGGAACTATCTGAGTTTCTTGCGTGTGACTTTGCCTTCCCTGCTGTAAGAAAGTGCCACTGATGATACGAAGAGTTATGTGGCTGCTCTATGATGGTACTCCAGCCCACTTCGCTGACAACGTCTGGACGCATCTCAGTCGATGGATCGGACGAGGGTGTCCAGTTGCATGGCCTGCTCGTTCACTGGCTCCAAACTCGTGCGATTTCTGGTGATAGAGCTATCTCAAGAGTATCGTGTATGCAGAGCTCATTCAGATGTGGAGACACTGAAGCAGAATTTTCATGCTGCCTTTGACACTGCTCGGAGGCAGCCTGGCAGGTAGGAACGTGTGAGACGGAACACCTACGGTGCGTACACGCATGCGTTGAGGCACATGGAAAGCATTTTCACACATACTGTAACTGTGGCTGCATGGTACTGCGCTTATTAGACCGCAGCCTCTGTAACAATGTATGACTAAACAAACTGTCTCTAGCGTGGAAAGCATGACGTAAGTTGATTAGACATTTTTTGTTCCGTATCCTCTCATCAATTAAACCCTAGAGTTTGCACAGCGTGAAAAATATCGTCCTGTATAATCTTAAGGCTTGAGTGTTTACTTTCCAGATAACTGTCGTACACAGCACCTCCTTAGTAACGCAATTTCTTATCAAGCAATCAGGTACATGAAGCAGTAACCATGACTAATACGCACACACTCTTACTGGGAAAGATTTGAGGTGTACTACTGCTATTCATGGAAAGCTACTGCTGTTCCAAGAGCCTCGTTGTTACTTAAGCAAGTTCTGCTAAAAATATTTGCCTCGCAATTAATGCTTGTATTCGATTCAAAATTAACTGTCACATTGACGAGTGGTGATAGCGGACATAATGTTTCCTCTGTCGTAGAAGCGCCGCAAAATTGTTATTAAACATCTCCTGATACAGCTGCCGAAAGATATTTCCTGTTTAAACATAGTTTCTGCGTACTAAATCTAAAATGACATAAAATTCGGCAGTTACTCTATTTATGTAAAAATAGCAACAAAAACCTGCATTCATAAACAAATTTGGAGTTAATTGGATTGCAAGACACATTTTGAGGATCAAGTCTTCAAGCTCAGGTGCTCACATACATTTCTCGTTAATGTTTTGTTTGACATTTGGCTGAGTCTTCAGCTGTTATTACCGAATGCTAAAAGATTATCTATAGAACGTCACAGTTATAAACGAATATACCTATTCTCACTTGTGGTTATGTAGACTTAATGATTATCGTTCTTTATTTTGTTAGTGTGTATGTTAATAATTCCAGCCACAGTACACATGTGTAAAACAGAAGTTTGCCAAATAATAGCTGTACTCGAGCTTTTTTTGTTTTATATTTAGGATGCTACTGTTGCTAATTTGACAGCGTCCTGGACAATTTGGGAAAGATTTGCATATTATATGTGACTATTGTGGTAAGATATTCTTTAAGAAGTAAATCGTCGCTCTGAAGTTGTTAAAACAACCATGGGTTTTGAATTTGTTTCTTCGTCTTAACTTATCCCTGAAATACTTTCTTCACACCTATTTCTAGTTGCAAGTTTCTAGCTAAGGTCTTTTTATCTTCAATTTTTGTGTGAGGTGCTGAGACACTCTCAAGAATAGTTTACGCTGTGGTAGTTATATACACCTATCACGTGTTTGAATTTGGAAATTTGTGTTTCTTTAGGGTATCTGTAAAATTGTTTTAGCTTTACCTATATTTTATCATGGAAAACTTCTGCTACTCATTTTTAATTTGCACTAGTTTCTTCTACGGAGCTCTTTGTGTTTACAATGTGATAATGTTGATGGCCGAGTCTGTAGGTTCATGGAAAAAGATCGGTTTATATCTTTATTTATCCCATATTTGAAATTATCCCTCTGGGATCAATATACATTGGCTCCTTCAAATCAAATGGCTCTGAGCACTATGGGACTTAACATCTGAGGTCATCAGTCTCCTAGAACTTAGAACTACTTGAACCTAACTAACCTAAGGACATCACACACATCCATTCCCGAGGCAGGATTCGAACCTGCGACCGTCGTTGTCACGCGGTTACAGACTGAAGCGCCTAGAACCTCTCGGCCACACCGGCCGACGCTCCTTCAATAAAGACTCGATTTATTGGCTGGACTTTCAATGGAGAAAATCAAGTAGTTGATACACATGCTGTGAACTTAAGACACGTTGTTGAGTTCAATTAGGCAGTTGATGTTCTTTCCCTTATGTTTCATTCTTTCTCTTTCACATTTTTAGGAGTGTTTGTAAGTTGCAAGGCTTTGGAAATTTATGCATGCAGCACGTACGTACAGCTAGCGATTCACAGCAAAATGTTTTACGTGTTTTTGACACTGCACATAATTTTGCAGTTGTTTCAGGTTGATAGTATTTGGCAAATACTAATGGTTTAATCGTGATACAGAGGGTAAAGGAAACATCAATGTGCGTCTTAAATTGAATTAAAATTGAGCAATGTATCCATGTAAGTTTTGTTAAATACTGTATCACTGTCAGCAGACGTTTTGGGATATTTGAATGACAATGACACATGGTCTTACCTAGACAGTTGACATATTTTTGAAGATGATTGATAACATTCACAGCCTTAATAAACATTCCTTGTTTTGATTCCTTTTCTCGTTGATATTATTAGTTGAAAGTATTTCCATACTAAAGTTTCATAACCACATCAGGTTCGCCTTGCTGTAAGTTTCGGTGACATACTTCTTCCCGTATGCCTACGAAATATTTTATTTGTAGAGTGGCCGGCAGAGTTCCCAAGGAATATTTATGTTTCCTTCATGTACTACAACGACATAAATTATTCCCCGTGTTACTGTGAAATGAGCACCATGCACGACATGAAAGAGCCTATCATAACTTCAGATAACTTGTTAGCTGAATACTTCACAGCATTTGTGTATCACAGGACACGCCTGTCCTGCCCACGCCACACTGTGGAAACTGCGTTTGATCAGCTAGGATGGACATTTACGACAACGTGTCACGGGATAATATACAGCCCCAATGCACGACCGCCGTAACTGCGCGAGAGAGAAAGCGTTAAAGCAGAGGTGACAGAGACAAGGACAGATGCTCCACCCCTAGCAATGGTGACACTGTCATTTCCGTTTCGTTTATAGATTTCATTGTGTGAGGAATAAAACAAACGCTCATGAATACAGTGACAACACACTTCTCCTGTTAGGTGCACCACTGTTTGATGTCAAAACGAACGGTTTTCCTTTGGCGGGTAAAAGATGTGGTTTCCATTTACTGAGGTCATTTGTTCATAAACAAATCTTCCTAGACGCTTGGAGGAACAATACGTGGAATAACTCAGATTTCTCTCACAACAGATTATTTATAACTAGTATAAGGCAAAATGGTGTTAAGGTTAGTAATAGGATTCATATGGAAATATGCCAACCTAGTTCTTAACATCATAGCAAGCGGTCAGTGTCAGAATTGGTTTACACCTACATACGTCTCAGGTTTTTCAACTGTATTTGATTTATTAGTTTGATTACATGACAGTGTTTTGGATACTTGAGAAAGACAAACTAATTCTGTACGTATTATTTAATCCTTATGGGGTAAAGCAATGTTCGTTGATAGTATCATAGCACTGCGGGCTGAACATCGTGTTGATTTGCCACTATGAAGAAAATATACAGTTCTGGATTTTGTAAAGAAAGAGCTTCAGTTTTTTGGAACTTCATTTCAAACATGTATACTGTCGTTTATCTAGTCTTCGTCCCGCCGTATTATATTATACACTGCCTGAAAACAGGATCATCCCATTGTAAAAGGAACAGAAGCCACAGAAATGTGGTATTAGAGAAGGATACAGGAAGTTAGATGGTACTAGCTATCAAGGGCCGATTCAAGCCCGGGGACAGTGGTGGATAGCGAAACCGCTCCCATCTCGACTTCACCGGCCGGGTGGCCGAGCGGTTCTAGGCGCTACAGCCTGGAACCGCGCGACCGCTACGATCGCAGGTTCCAATCCTGCCTCCGGCATGGGTGTGTGTGATGTGCTTAGGTTAGTTAGGTTTAAGTAGTTCTGAGTTCTAGGGGATTGATGACCTCAGAAGTTAAGTCCCATAGTGCTCAGAGCCATTTGAACCATCTCCACTTCTCTCTTAGCCAATGGAAACACAATAAAATGGCGGGAAACCCAACAGACCAATACGCTTCGACATCTTCGTTCTCCTCCTTGCCATGCTTTATAACTAATTCAGCTACGTATAGGGTTCTTCAGTCGAGATCCGTGCATCACGGGGAGAGATTCAAGTTTTTTAAAAACAGTAATTCTGTAGTGAAATGGTTTGGAAATAATAACAATAATAACAAGTTAACTGTGTTACTAACAGTATCTTTTTCGCGATATAATTTTTAGAATACATTTTTCATTTTTTAATGGTTGGTTGGTTTGGGGAAGGAGACCAGACAGCGTGGTCATCGGTCTCATCGGATTAGGGAAGGATTGGGAAGGAAGTCGGCCGTGCCCTTTCAGAAGAACCATCCCGGCATTTGCCTGGAGTGATTTAGGGAAATCACGGAAAACCTAAATCAGGATGGCCGGACGCGGGATTGAACCGTCGTCCTCCCGAATGCGAGTCCAGTGTCTAACCACTGCGCCACCCCGCTCGGTCATTTTTTTTAATAATAATTTCTTTTATTTACAAAGCTATATGTTTCTGATGAAGTATTTCCTATTTTTTTACAAAACTATTTTCCTTACATAGAATAATTTTCAAAACCTTTTTTTAGTTTCATGATTTTAAACATGGCTGCGGCAGCAACTGTTAAAATTCTTCACAATAAAGGATGACAGCCAAAAACAGTTGCAGGATAAAAATGTTTTATTAAAATTCTTGACCAAGGTTTCGGTACATATAAATGTACCTTCATCAGAAGTAAAACTTCCTGAACAGAAATACACGTTCATTAGAAAATCCATATCAACGAAAGTGAGAAACAGAAGCTTAAGTAAAAGTGAAATTACTACATAAATGTAGGCAAAAAATCATTAGTACTTACTAAAAATTACATCATGCAATGGAGAATAATAAAATTAATCATGCCAAAGGCGAAGGTAACATTCGACAACATAAAACTCTAAGTGAGCTACAGTTGTCGGAACTTATGTCACTACTGCATGTTGTACTAGATTACAATTACTTCCAGTTTAATGGTAAAATGTATGAACAACCATTCGGCTTAGCCATGGGTTGCCCGTTAGCTGGCATCTTAGCTGACATCTTTGTGAATGCACTAGAAGAAAATTTCTTCAAAAGCAATCCTACGTTAGGTAATAAGATTTCTTTTTATGCTCGTTATGTTGATGATATACTCATACTGTTTCAAGGGTGTGACCAAGATCTACAACAACTGTTTCATGTTTTCAACAGTTTCCATGAGAAAATGAAATTCACAAAAGAGATTCAAAATAACGAGAGAGAACTCCATTTTCTTGATTTGAAACTCAAATTATCGGGTAACACTATTAGCTTCGACATTTTTCGTAAAGAAACTTTTTCTGATAATATTATTCCAGCAGATTCCTGTCATCCTCAAACTCACAAGATCGCCTTTTTTCATTCCGCAGTTCATCGCGCTGTGAACACACCTTTAGCACAAAATTGTTTTGTAAATGAAATATCTTTATTAAAATCAATAGCTGCTAACAATGGATACGACCCTAAATTAATTGACCAAATTGCTAAGAAAAAAACAGCTGTAAAATTTTCTACTTTAGGAGATAACAGGGAAAAAAAGTATGAGAGTAATAACTTTATTTCTATTCCATTTTTAGGGAACGTTTCATATAAGATAAGAAGACTTTTACAGAAACAATACGGTTATAGAGTTGCCTTTTCCGTAAATAATAGCCTGAAACGTAGAGTAATTCATAATATTGGAACACGAGAAGAACTCAGCACTAAGTCCGGAGTATACAAAATTACGTGTAATGACTGCCCAAACTATTACATAGGACAGACAGGTAGACCCATTAAAGTTAGATATAAAGAACACTTGTTAGGTAAAAATGGGGAAAACGTATATAATTCCACCTTTGCTGAACATCTATGGCTCTTACGGCACACGCCAAGTGAACTGGACGACGTAGAGCTGCTTCATGAAGCTAATAAAGGTTACAAACTAGACTTGCTCGAAGAATTAGAGATTTTCAAGCATCTGTCTCTAAAAGACGGTTTTGTTCTTAATGAACAGGTGCAGCTTCGAAACAAAAATTTTTTAGACAGTTTCAAACCCCTCATTGCCTTAATGTAACTTAGTCTGGCTGACTAGTAGGTATTTTCTTGCTTGTTAATGCCGGTGAAATGCGCTTTTCCTGTCTTGTTGGGATTCTACGTATTGTGATGTTTGTTTGTTATGAATTTCAATGTGTATGTATGGTTAAATGACTACTATGTTTTATTCATAATGACAGATGTTTTCGTTTTATTATAACATTTTTTTGTTGTTTCGCTAGTATGTATTTCGCTGCCTACGTTACGCGAGACTCTCGCGCATTACACTAGTGCCCTCTCTCGTCAGATGTTCCAAGCGCAAGCTTTATCCGTTTGATACTAGGATACAGATAAATTGGTTCTATATTTCTATTTTACATAAATGTCTTTAATTGGCCTGATACGTTTTACTTATTAAGACAGAGTTTGAATTAACACAACCTTTAATAATTTGTTGATGCGCTTATGTATGTATTTATGGATTTTAATATGCGCGAGTCTGGCACATGCAAGTGCCCTCTCTCGGTGAAACCATCTGCCCTAGTGATTTCATAGTCGTGTCTCAATAGTTCATAAGTGAAGTAATGCTGCTAATACTGTTCGCTTTGACCCTGTGCCCATTACACAGGTTATACAAATGGAGATGATGTTTTAATTATTGACGACGCCTTTGGCATGATTAATTTTATTATTCTCCATTGCATGATGTAATTTTTAGTAAGTACTAATGATTTTGTGCCTACATTTATGTAGTAATTTCACTTTTACTTAAGCTTCTGTTTCTCACTTTCGTTGATATGGCTTTTCTAATGAATGTGTCTTTCTGTTCAGGAAGTTTTACTTCTGATGAAGGTACATTTATATGTACCGAAACCTTGGTCAAGAATTTTAATAAAAAAATTTTTATCCTGCAACTGTTTTTGGCTGTCATCCTTTACTGTGAAAAAATTTTTTTTAGTTTCTTAGTTGATATATTTACACAGCTATTGCTTTCTTACTTATATTTGTAAAGCTACATTTTCCCGATGACTGATGACTATCAGATAGATTTATTTACACTAAAGGTAATATAGAGAAGAGGATCTGAGATATTTTGTTTCTATGTACAATTGTTACCCTTTTATACAGTATTCACATCTTTCTGATCAGTCTACATGCAAGTTTTACGTCTGTTTTTTTTTTATTCGTTCTTTATATCTGTACAATAGATGCTGGAAATGGGAACTAGCAGCAGCAGGTTAAGGAACCGCCGCCTCACACGCACACGCACACGCACACAACATATCATGACAAACAGTTGAAAAAAATGGTTCAAATTTCTCTGAGCGCTATGGGTCTTAACATCTGAGGTCATCAGTCCCCTAGCAGCCCGCCTCAAATGCTTAGATGTCTGTCTTTAATCCGACCTTGTAAGGATCCCAAACGCTCTAGCAGTACTCAAAAATAGATCGCACTAGCGTCCTATATGCGGTGTCCTTTACAGGTGAACCACACTTTCCCAGAACTCTACCGACAACCCGAATTCGACACTTTTGCTTTCCCTACTGCAATCCTCACATACTCATTCCATTTCCAGTCGTTTTGCAGAGTTATACCCATATACTTAAACGACACTACTTTGCGAAGGAGGACATTTGTAATGCTGTACCCGAGTATAACGGGTTTGTTTTTCCTAATCAGCCGCATCAAGTAACATTTTTCTACATTTAGAGCTATCTGCCGTTCTTTACACCATATACAATTTTTGTTCAAATGTTCAAATGTGTGTGAATTCCTAAGGGACCAAGCAGCTGAGGTCATCGATCCCTAGACTTACGCATTACTGAAACTAACTTAAACTAACTTGCTACGAACAACACACACACCCATGCCTGAGGGAGGACTCGAACCTCCAACGGGAGGGCCGCGCAATCCGTGACATGACGGCTCAAGCTGCGAGGCCACTCCGCGCGGCTACAGTCACATAACTTCAAAACCTTCCCGTACATCACGCCATCATCAGCAGAAACCATAGATTTTTGCGCCCTCCGGATCACTTATGTAATAGAGAATAATAGAGGTCCTATCAAACTTCTCTCGGGCCCTCCTGACGATACCCTTGCCTCTGATGCACATTCGCCGTCGAGGACAGGATAGTGCCTTCCACTACTTAAGAAGTCTTCAAGCCATTCACATATCTGGAAACCTATTCAATACACACCGTGTGAAATGCTTGCCGGAAATTTTTATATATGTAATCTTCCTGTAACTTTTTATCCATAATTCGGAGTGCAACATGTGCGAGATGCGCACGAGCGATGCTCTCTAAAATCGTGCTCATTCGAGGACATTAGCTTCCCGGTTTCGAGAAAATGTATTATATTTGAACTGAGAATATCATCGCAGATGCAGCAGGACACCAATGTTAGGGATATTGGACTGTAATTTTGGGGGTCCGTTCTTTTGTCGTTCTTATCTACAGCAGGAGTCGCCAGCGCTACTTTCCAGTCGCTTGAAGCTTTGCGCTCGGCAAGAGTTTCGCAATAAATGCAAGCTATGTAAGCGCCAATGCCGCAGAGTACTCTCAGTAAAATCTAATTGGGACTCCATTCGGACATTGTGACTTAGTTCTTTTTAACTCTAAGCTGTTTCTCTGCGCTAGGTATGTGTCGTTGATATGGGAGTCTATTTGATGGTCGAACGGCGGTATGTATGTACAATACTTCTGAGTGAACAGGTTCTTAAACGCGAAATTTAAAACATTGGCTTTCGTTCTGCTGTCTTCAACTGCCACAACAGACTGGTGAACAACTCACTGGATGAATGCCTTAGACCCTCTTAGCGATTTTACGTAGGACTAGAACTTTCTCGGGTTCACGACCAGCTCTTTTACTAAGGTATGGTGGCGGTAGTTGTTGTATGCTTCACGCATGGTTCTTTTCACAGACGCATGAATCACTACTAATCTTTCCCTGTCGTCATTTGCGCATTCTCTTTTGAACCGAGGATGCAACAGCCTTTGCTTCCGCAACGTTTTCCGAATTTCGTTGTTAAACCATCTTTGGTCCTTTCCGTCGTTAACCCATCTACTAACACAGTTTCCCAGACCACGATTTACTACCTGTTTAAACTTTGTCCACTATTCCTTTAAACCCATCTTACTGGAACTAAGCGATGACAACTCGCTGTGTAAGTGAGATGTTAACGACTGCTTATCTCCTCTTTGTAAAAGATAGTCTTCTAGCGTTGACTGATTTATTGACTTTCGTAACCATTATTGTATAATAACATGAACACTAATCTCCGTCTTTATGCTGATGCTGTTCATAAGGTCCGGCTTGTTTGTAGCTGCAAGGTCCAAGATACATCCACTGCTTATGTACTAGCTCCTCAAGACAAAGAAAACTGCGTTCAAAAGTACTTTGCTTGACTGTCTGTCTGTACCCTCTGCTATTAAGCTATAAAGTCCCTGCGGATGCTCGTTAGGTTAAAGACGCCTCCAACTAGTACTGCATGATCTGGGTAATTACATCCTACTGGCTGTAGACTTCTTTTGAATGACTCTAGAACTGTGACAGTGGGATCGGGTGGTCGGTAAAACGTTCAAAACTTAATTTGGTTTCCTCTAGATATTTTATACGTGACAGGATAACTTCACTGTCACATTCAACTTAGACCTAAATAGAGACAATATTTTTGTCAACAACAATGAACTCGCCGCCTCCCATGACATCTAATCTTGCTTTCCGATAAACGTTCCAAGACTCGCGAAATCTCTCACTGTTTTCTACTTCGGGTTTCAGCCGTCCGTCGGTTCCGAGAATAATTCGAGCGCGAGAACTTTCCTGGAAGTCAGTAAATTCGGAAACTTTGTTATGAACACATCGACAATTTACTGATAAAATTTTACTGTCGAAGTGTCTTTATTCTGAACACAGTCTGATTTTCCTCTCTACGTATCGACTGGCGAGTGTTCATCAGAATACCTCAAACTATTGCGTAGTCGAAAACGCCCATGTACACTTCACAAGTACTCTGCTGCACGAGTAACTGCTTCCTTTGTGCAGTACACCCCTGACCTATCAAAGGCAGTCCTGTAAATCCCCACCCAATAACGTATGTCTATACATCTGCAAACAAGACTGTCACAGAGTGTACAAACCCTTTAGTTGACACCCTCTACTCGGCTACAAATCGAAGGACCCCGATCAGCTCTGGGATAAACCCTGAAATTTGAACGCTCTTCTTGCAACCAGCGAGCAGTCTTCACCATCTACTGCAGCCGCCTGTTCGAACTGAGTATAACCTCAAAACTCATGTGTTAGGCGTCATTGGTGCCAACGTCAGCTACAACTTGCAGACGACTGCACGCTGCACGCTGGATAGCGGCAGTCAAGGCCGCTTTTCCATCTCAGATGAGACCCTCGGCAGAATTCAGAGTGCGCATTGACTTTCTTTCCGACCCTGAATACTATCTTCCTAAGGAGCAACATATTGCTCCTTACATTGCTGCTCTCGATAACTAGCAACCCCTTGACCAGGTGTGCCTACTTGGACCATGCTGAAGTGTTCCATTGGCCCGTTGACCGTATTCTGTCAGAAACAATGAAGGAAAAACCTGTGGCAAGGCTGAAGGGATGGACAGGAGAGAAGCTGATCACAAAGACGTTGGGGCAACGGAGGAGTTAGTATGTTTGGTAAACTTTATTAATTTTACTTGTAAGAAGGAAGATAGAGTGGTTTAAAGTATAAGGTACCTTTCAATAAAGAAGGGTAATAGTGAATTATCACTCCAGGTGTGCTCTGTGTAGCTGTGCACTGAGCGGCACTGTGACATTTACGTGGGTATTTAGAAGTAGTGACTTAATACTTACGTGAATTTAGAAGGTGGTTGAAGAGGAAACTTAAGATATGATTAGTGATGATGCATATTTGCATCTAAGATATAAAATTTTAACATTATTATTCAGTAATAAGAAAAGGTAGGGGAAGACTGAAGATATAATTAGTGATGATGCATATTTACATATAAGATATAAAATTTTAACACCTTAATTCAGTTATAAGAAGTACATTTATACAAGACAGTAAGGCCAGGTAATTTCTGCTAAGTAGTTGCTCTTCGTAATAGATGATTTATGTCTATGCAGTGACCAGTATAGGATAATTACGTAACTTTAACCGAAGAAGGTCATTGATCATGACCCAGAGGGATGTGAGATGTTTATCTCTGACTTGTAGTTAGAACCATTGAAGTGTTTGTTCTATTACTTGGAAGAAACTCAAAAAATTTACTTGGGGCAGATTACATTGATAAACAAGCTACAGGTATATGGCATGGTGTTTACTTTCTCGAATGTAGTATCGCCGCTTTCCAATTTGAAAACATTATTTATCGATCATGTCAAATTCTGAAAATTAATTTTCATGGAACTCCGTTCACCATTTTTTTCTTCCTCTCAAGTTCTTAGTAACTTTTCATGCATTCCGTATAATACTTTCGTCGTCTGTGAAAATAATTGTATTTTACTTAACACGTGAAAACATTTTCAGTGTCACAATACCAATTTTCATTTCTTTCGTTTTTATTTACCGAGTAATTCAATATTATGACGCTGAGAGGTTGCATAAAATCATCGGATTAGTTTTGCTATTTGTGCGGTTATGTAACAGACAGATCCCATAGAAAGACTTTTACACCGTTTCCGAAGAAAGCATAGTCGGCGATTTAAATGTGGATACCGGTTAATTGTGTACATCACAGTCCATGTATCTTTACACGTGCATGCAACGTACACGGTTGGATAAGGGAGGTGAAGATGAACAACCACGTAGTAGTCGCAGTTCCTGTGACACAGTGTGAGCCAAACAACCACATAAAAGGCCTGTTCCTGTTTGGAAAGTGTCACCGGATTGTTCTGCAAAACTCATGCACTCGTAGTCAGACGTCCCGTCGTTTTTAGACCAATTGCACAGGATATCCTGGCTTGTACAATACCTATAGTACCTACGGAATATACGTATGCTGACGAAAGGCAAGAAGAATGTTCTCTTTTCCACCAACTTGTCAGACTCATTTAATGCTTGTTATTGTAACCTCGTATGGGACCTGTTAAGCTGAACTGCATGGTTCACGGTTAAAGGAATTAATTTCCTTGCACTATAATAACTTCACATTTTCACCATAGACACAGAGAACTTATGAAACTCCTTGCAATTAGTGACACTTTTAGCTACTCTACGGACGTTGAAGGTCGGAATGGAACACAACACTGAAGCACGGCGATTGTTCATCGACTCATCTATAACAAGCCTGAACTCAGTATTGTCACACAATGGAAACAAATATGGTTTAGTATCAGTTTGATATTCGACACACCTGCAAGAGATACGTGAAATTATGTCTCTACTTCTCCAAAAAATTCTCTTTCGCGAGTTAAATGGTGTATCCGTGGTAATTTGAAAACTACAGTATCATCATTCTCATGGGAATGAAGGTAGGGTGCACAAAGTACTGCTGTTTTATGTGCGAGTGGAACAGTAGAGACATAAAGCAGCATTACATAAAGTAAAATTGGCTAATCAGAACAGAGTGTAGCCATGAAATAAAACTGTCATTCCTGTGCTCTTGATTGATCGGAACGAAGTTTTCATGAAACAACTTCACATGAAGCTGGGGCTCGTTAAGAATTTAATCAAGGGACTAGACAACGTCTCAGATGCTTTTCAGCACCTGCGCAACAATTTTCTAGAGCTGAGTTAAGCGAAAGTGAAAGGAAGTATGCTCCTATGGCGACACCCACTTCCAAGACTTACTGAATGATACTGAAAGAACTGCTTGGATGGTATTCAAATCTGTCATAGCCGGTTTCCTTAGGAATTATAAATCTGCTGACTATAAATGTTGTGGAGAAGTGCATCAGTGGGTTGCGAACAGCCAGGTGTCAACATGTCCCTTAAAACTCAATTCCTCGACTCATTTTCTTGACTTCTTCCCCGAAATCCTAGGTTTAGCAAGTGGCGAACATAGTGAACGTTTACACCACGACATCTCGCTGATGGAGGTATGGTTTCAGGGTCGATGGAGTGTAGCGAAGTTGCTGCTGGACACTTCAGTGTGACACGCCAAATGCTCAGCACAAACGCAAGTCTACAACCAGTTACACCTTACATTAACGAAATATTTTCAGTATGTATGAATTTTATATGTGTATTAAAAGTGTAAATAGATATTTTCACATGGTACATACGTCATTTGACTCACTCTCACTATTTTCTTAGCTATTGTATTCATTGGTACTCCATGTAACAACAATTGTGCTAGTGAAACATAAATGGCTGAAGGAATGTATCTCTGACCTCCTCTGTCTAGCACTTCTTTGCTAATATTGACACTGTCGTCCAGTTCCAGTAAAATGAAGACAGAAGTGGCACTCCTCTAGCCGTAAGGAAGATCTGTTATCTTTCGTAAGTAGTGTCACTGTGATTCACAAGATGAAACCGTTTATACGTTAAGTGCATTGTATATCGCATACAGATTTCGAATGCAGTATTCAATCCGCTCCTTTGGTGAATACATTATGGTGTTTATTTTGTACCTAATATTGACCACGTGCTTGGCGAGTCTGGAATCTCTTCCATGAGACGCAACTATTGGGCACCTTCTTATTAAAAATGTAGAGCACGTTTGTATTAGCTAACTTCAAAGTTGTCTGGAATTGGAGTTATGGACTTACGTTTAACTTAGGCTCAATCATAATTGCCAGAAGCTATGTACACTGAACACATTTCAGGCTAGTAGGTAATATTCTGCTTATTTAATACGGTGCTGATGGAACGCTAACACTGCTGGGATACCTTGCTGAAACTAAGGATGGGTCCTATCTGGTCCCCTCATCTGCGAAAAATCTCAAAATTGTGGAACCACTATAATTTCCACGAAGTAGCAAATAATGCCGTTTCAGTCCAAAGAATTTTACTGTCTATTTGTAATGTTTCTGCCTAGTGTACTAGCTGGACTGTAGTTTTCGCATCAACAGAAGTATGTACAAATAACTTAAATACTAAATGTATAATGCACCTTATGAAAAGCTCCTGTACGTAACACAATGTCTTATCAGTTCGACTTACGACTTGCAGACCATGCGACATGGCCCAAATGACTTGCATTACTATTCTCTAAGAATTCTCTTAATTTAACAGTGTTATTACTCTGGGAACCTGACTTCGTCAGCATGCCTCCAATCGACAGCCTTGTCTCTAGTACCGGGTCATAGGGTCTTAAAGTGGTTATGTATGGAGCATCCAGACGGTAGTCGTCACAAATATTTTTGAGGCAAGAAACAAACAAAAGAAGGCGCGAAGTACAGAACTTCGACCGGCCCTTCACCTTTAAAAATAGGACTTGTGACCATCTCGTGCTTAGTAATTTATCCAGTGATGAAATACGCCGCTCTGTTGAGAATTTTCTCTTTGTCTTCTATTAATGTTAGCTGGTAAGGGTCACAGATTAGCGAAGAAATCCCTAGACTCGGTAAAAATGGACAGCTTTTGTGGAAGAATTACGTTCGTCGTAATGTATGTAGAGACTGCATTTGTCGGTATTCCTCATCCTAACGTCAGTTAGTATTGCTGTGCACTGCTTCCTTTCGAGACACCAGATTCCACTGTGGCTGAGCCTGATGCTATACACAATGTCATATTTTGGCAGCTTGTTGGGGCTCCATGTCAAATTTATGGAGTTTACGTCCTTCTTAATGACACGTGCTTTGAAACAAATACAATATGTTACACTGCATTATTCATGGAACCAGGCAACTAGTTTAAGTTGTTTATAAATACAGAAAACTGTAACCAGTCTCTTTAAATAGTTATATATTCCATAAAAAAAGGTTTGCGAACCGTCTCAGGCTCATCTCCAAGTGGTGCAGTGAAGGTACCATAGCTGGTGTAATCTTTAGATGGTGCACGGGAAATTGCACGACTATTTCAAAGCGTAACAGCATTATGCTTTGTAATAGTCATGTAACCCCATGCGCATCAACTTAAGATGACCCTGGCAGGTTCGAAAACCTGTTCATACAATAAATAACTATTCCAAACAGTGACTGGTTGCAGTTTTCTGTATTTATACAAAAAAAAGTCACGGGCTCTTAAATATCCGCACTGGATATGCTTAATTACTGCAGTTGTTCCATGTTCCTGCCACGATGTCAGAATGCCCACTGCAATCTAAACTAGCGATGCCACTGTGCCACGAAACATTTCCAGACCTTCCCAATCTTAGTAGTCTGTTGCAGGCTGCCTCTAAAACTATCACGCGCACTATGTTAAACAGTGTGTGAGTATAAACGATTCTAGCTACATAGATACGTGAAATCAGGAACATTGTGCACGATCATTTCTTTACCAGATCTCAGCATCTGATAAATGTGTTTCATAACGTCAAGCCTCGTTGTTTTCGTGGTATTTGTTTTGCAGATATTAGGTCCTCGCAACCCACCTTCGACCAAAGGCACATAATTTACCACCATTCCTCAGGCTGTGCACAAAAAATGTAGTGGGTGGTTTTTCTCGTACTCCATGGTTTTACTTTTCCAGAAGTGTAATAAACACATTTCTTATAGTTTCCAGTAATCTACATAGTGAGAAATAATCCTTTAAATCCTGTCCTACTGCAATCTGACGTGCCACTAGCAACTTTAGACT
Source organism: Schistocerca cancellata (assembly GCF_023864275.1). NCBI lineage: Eukaryota > Metazoa > Arthropoda > Insecta > Orthoptera > Acrididae > Schistocerca > Schistocerca cancellata. Next base: position 446,994,875 of record NC_064631.1, read on the forward strand.
TGAAACTTCCTGGCAGATTAAGACTCTGTGCCGGACCGAGACTCGAACTCGGGACTTTCCTTTCGTGGACAAGTGCTCTACCATCTGAGCTATCCAAGCACGACTCACAACCCGTGAGTGGCAGAGCACTTGCCCGCGAAAGGCAAAAGTCCCGAGTTTTAATCTGCCAAGATGTTTCATATCAGCGCACCCTCTGCTGCAAGGTGAAAATTTCATTCTGACAACTTTAGACTTATTTAACTGTAGTAAGAGTAGCTATGTATCATCCTTTTTATCCAGCACACCTGGCTGACGGAGACAGAGCAACTGCAAACTCACTCTCCAGGTTGGAAATATACAGCTCCTTGTATTTCACAAACTGAGGATATCATTTACAAGCAAGTACTGCATAATTGCCGTTGGCACTATAACTAATTGAAGGCAATTACTGCTCAAATGAAGTTACTGAGCCAACGAGTCTGCTACGACGTTCGATGGTTGCATTTCTTTAAACGAGGAGAATTTTGTTTAAGAGTTAGTAGATAATCTGAAATCTAGAGCTCTTCAGTTCATACTAAACATAAGTTCGTTTTATGATTTGATTTGCGAGAACCATAGCAATGCGAGAGCTAAATATAAATCCCTTGAGAAGATTATGGTACCAGGATAAAGGCCACGAATGTATCTCTGGATATAGCATCTGCCTGCAGTAAAAATTTCAGCGCTGTGGCGCCGCTAACTAATGAACTGAACAACAGAAAACGTTAATTCACGGAATAAACGATTGTAGCTCAGCGACAGATTTAAAAACTGAAATTAAGCACAGTTTGTTGAAAACAAGCCGAAGATACTTTCATGTTAGTTCATTTGTTAAAGGAGACGACTGTCAACCTATTTAATACTTACATACTACTCCTATAAAATTACAGCCAGTTCCCCTAGTAGAACTAAATTCCAAATAGTTCAAATGGCTCTGAGCACTATAGTAATTAACATCAGAGAGCATCAGTCCCGTAGCACTTAGGACTACTTGAACCTAAGTAACCTAAGTATATCACACACACATCCATGCCCGAGGCAGGATTCGAACCTGCGACCGTAGCAGTAGCGCGGTTCCGGACTGAGGCGTCGAGAACCGCTCGGCCACTGCGGCTGGCGACTAAATTTCCCAATAATTTTGGCAATGATAGCTACAATGTCTCTTGCCAGGTGAAAAATTTCTAACACGTCAGTCAAAGATTAATGCAAAATGTTGACTTGATTATTTAACACTCAGACAATAATTGTTTCATCTCAACAAAAATCCTCCACTGGTGGGTTATGTAGTGCCTATTGATCCATGGTGATGGTTTCACCCCTCCGTCACATCCGCACTAATCTGCTAAATACTCCATTCGCAGGAATTCGTTAATCCTTGGCGGGCCGGACAGTCTTTGCAACAGAATGCAGCAGACATGTATCAGACTTACACAAACATAATAATAAACGAATTTTAACCCAGTTTCCGCCCTTCTCCCATCAACTGTATACAGGGTGTCCCAGGAGGAATACTCGACACTCAGTGATGTGACAGGAACGATCATTCGAAGCAAAAATTTATAGTAAAAAACTTATTGAGTAGTAGAAATGTTTCACAGTATCCAAGATGAACAAATGCTCATAGCTCTTAAGGTGAGCATTTTAGAGCCTACATTTGCTAGGGTTTTTTTTTTTCGAATCCTCGCTCCTGCCATACCCTGAATACTGAGCGTTCTTCTTGGGAGACCTTGTTTACGGTTCCTGTATAACACAAACTAGATTCGGTTCATCCTGTTAATTTAATATTTTAATTTAGGGTGGAATGTAACTGCACTGTCACAAACAAAAATTTTAAAACAATTGGTATTCCACGTCTAGTCGACGACAATGTACGCTCATAGTTCTGCGTGCAGCACTAGCTTGATGTAAACAAAAGTGAAGGAGAAGATAGGTCATTTTCTTCTCTAAGGTACTATATACCGACGTTTGCCTTAACTGATTAAGGAAAACTACGGAAAACAAATTTGTAAGACCAGAGGGCGATCTTCCACTCGTTCCAACAAAATGTAAGTGGGGATCAACGCCACCTCACTCGGTGCCAGCTGTCACACACGTTGAGACAGTGAGGCTTCAATGGTCACTAACCCTTGCTCAACTACTGAAGTTGTTTAGATACCTTACCGACCCATGGCAAACGAAAAGTAGTTAGTCCTCTCATGGACAGAAATCTTTGCTGGATGTCGACCTACCTTGGGCTGTGGTACAACAAAGCTCCAGTCATTCAAAACTTTAGCAACTTATGCTATATACATTATCTAAATTATTAATATTATATTACTAATGTTATTAATGCTACACAGCTTAACAATCTGCAACGGCGATTTTCATCTCATGGCAATAACTAGCAGGGCATGTAACTTACTTTCGTTGGTTTTCCCTCTCCTAATTTGAATGAGCATAAATTTTCACCCATTATCGATAGATATCGCTCTATGCTTGTGTGACATGCAGACGTTCTACGCTTGCTGAATCGGTTACTAAGATGAGAAATGACAGACTGCTTCTGTTGAAATTTTCCTCGAGATCCCATTCGAGAACAAAATTTCTTGCCATTTAAAATTATTCAAATGTGTGAGAATTCCTAAGGGACCAAACTGCTGAGGACATCGGTCTCCAAACTTATACACTACTTAAACTAACTTAAGCTAAGAACAACACACACATCCGTGCCCGAGTGAGAACTCAAACCTCCGGCGGAAGGGGCCGCGCTGTTCGTGACATGACGCCTTAAATCGCGCGGCTTAAAATTACTACGGTTGGATGCAAGAAAAAATGAACTCAACCCCTGAGATGCAGAGTGCTGAAACCTAAGTTGAAGACACCCTGGCAATCATACAGTAGTGAAATTTTGTGACTGTGTGTTGCATTTATTTCTTCAACTTGGAACATCCCCTTATAAAAAATTATACATGACTGTACTTAAACTGACACACAATTTTTTAGCGCAACGCAATCTGACTTTCAAAAATCCCTACAAAAGAATGGCCCTGACTAACATTAACCTAAACCTTTCACACATCACTTACCTCACAAAATTCTTCGTTACTCGAACTACTGCAATACAGCGAGCGCCACTACTGCCAGCTAAATAAAAGATTCAAACTACAGATAGGCATAGTTAGCAAATGAAAGATTTTAATAGAGAACAAACAATGTATTTACCTTAATATTCATAATTGACATCCAGTCTTACAAATTTCAAAACTCCGCCATCTCTCTCCCCACATCCACCACTGCTGGCGGCTCACCTCCAACTGCGCAACGCTACGCGCTGTTCACATCCAGCTGCAGCTGCCCAACACTACAATGGCAGAGAACAATGCAAACTAGCCACGGACTGCGCGAACTAGCCACAGACTGCACACAGCACAGCCAGTGATTTTCATACAGAGCGCTACGTAACGTTGCCAATAAGAAAGCATAAACAGCCTACTTACAAACTGAGTACTCAAAATTTTAGAGACGCCCTTCTGCGTGAACAGAAAGTAACTAGCTTAAATTCCTCTAATGAAAGAGTTACGCCTCACTGAAAATGTGGCAGATAATTGAAAAGAAGTAAAAGCGGACTGCTTCTAAAAATTAATAAGTAAATTATAATAATGTCAAGCTGTTACAGGTAGGTTGTATCGTTACGTAGGCGTATGTACTGAAGTCTTGTACACAGTTATTGACAATCGTCAAATTGTTTAACAAAACAGTTGTTTCCGAATGAACAGTATTAACTGTGTTCTGATCGACAGCTTTAACTGCACACACACACACACACACACACACACACACACACACACAGTAATTATTACCAGAAATACAAACAGGACGAACGCGAACGGAAGCTTGCTGAGAACAGTGACCTGTGCGTCAAGCAGCAGAGCAGCTGCAACATCACATGAGCTCTGGAGTAATTCGTATATATTGACTGCTAGCCCTACAACAGACAAAACTCAATGGCACTAACATTTTCTACGGATCCTCCTTTCTATACTTCGTTACTCTCAATGCCCCTCTCCACAATTAATCAAGTGAGAAAACCTATAATAACTTTTCCATTAACCGCAAAATACAATACAGAAACAGTAATAAATGTGAAATTATTGGCTGTGGAGAGAAACAGTACGAGGCTGTGCACTCTCTAACGTTGCCACTTTCAGAATTGAAATCAGAACTAAAACTTTCTCCATTTTAGGTTCTGACACAGTATGAAGAAAAATACTCTGCATAATAAACCGATAAAAGAGGTGACGTATTCTATAATCAAGATAAGGATATACAGAAAAAAGTAATACTTATCAGCGTGTATGTGGCATAAGGATAAAAACAAGGAAAGAGAAAGTACTGAAATTTTATAAAGTCATGGCGATTCCTACTTTATTGTCTGGGGTGGAAAGTTCGACGATGAGAAATAAAGACTTACGGCAACTAGAACTATCAGAAATGTAATTTCTATGATGTGTGAAAGGTTGCACTATGAAAGGCAAAATGGAAACGAAGTAATAAGGGAAGAATTAGGGATGCAACTAGTAACTCAAGAGTCACTCCAGTACAAAAAAATAGGTAGAGAATATGCACTTAGTATGTTACCATGAAGACTTGCTGAGCTAGCAATGTATTACAAACCATGAGGCTAGAAAAATGTGGGCAAACCGAGGATGAGACGTTGAGACCGGAAAAGGGCCTAGGCCTAATCCTGGCGTTGCAGAAGAAGCAGTAGTAGTTTTCGGCGATGAGCTTATTTTTTTTCGATGTTTAACAACACATGAACTTGAAAATTTTTGAAACAGCATAATGTCATTCCTCGTTTCGTTTTAAAATTTGCGTCTCTCATTACCTACTCGTTAGAGCAAAGAGTGTTGTCATGTCATCTTTCGTCCGGTTACGAATGAGAAGGCGATCCTAGGTAATAGAAAAAAATAGATTACGCTTAGTATTCTTCCTCTACACACCGACCAATCAATGAAAACCACACGTGAATGCCTGAAAATGAAGGCAAATAGGAAGATTAACTTCGAATGTTCCGTGAAATAACACACTTAACAATGCACTATGGTTTTCCTGTGCGCGTATTTAACATGTACTAAACGTAACGTTCAATATTTTCCGTTAAGCGTCAGCTTATTCTTCTCTGAGATAAACCTGAGGTGTGGCAGTGAAATCTTCTTTTCCCTGTTAATGCTCATTTCGGAACATAATCTGATATGGTCCCTTAAGTTGTGGGAAAGACTAAACTACTGTATAAGCTGTGAAATAAGCGGCAAGGAATTTTCAATTTAATAATGAAACACTTAAATAGATGCCACTTTTGGTATGAATGATGGAAATTTCAGTCGAGCAGAATGCGGAACTCTGCGATGAGTGCAGCAGTAACTTTCGATCGTTGTTACGCAAGGTGGCGATGAACGGCCACGAGAGACGCGAGGCCGCGAAAGGGGGTCACAGCGTATCATGGAGAAGGGCGGAGAGATGTCCCGAGTGTTCTAGAAGGCTGATGTATAGATACTTAGATGCAAAACTAAAACGTAAGACACAGTTAAGGGAAGGCACACTAGCTGGCTCCACCAAAATGAATTAGTCCCTTTTCCTGGAGTGGGAATGACAACGCATAGTCCGTCAGTATAAATGTTGTTTGGGTAAGAAACATAAATCATTAAATTCTCGAAATACCTGTTCCAAGAGAGTATAACCTTGTTTTACCAATGTGGATATTCAAAATATTTTAATTACAGGTGTTACGAAAAGCGATGTGTCTGATGTCACAAGTAAATAGGTGTAGCGTCCCCTGGTCTGAGGCAAACGTGATGGGTGGCACAACTTCAATAAATTGAGTTTGTAGTATATCTGACGCTAGTCCACTGTGTCACTTCCATCCACTGTGCCTGTAAGTATGCCGATGTTCACTATCTAGCTGCGCACGTTTTCAGAGCTGTGGCGTAGAACTGTGGATGATCATATAGTTGCTACTGAGTGGTTTAAAGTAATTGCAGTGGAGAATCTTTCTGGAACGGTTTCAAGCCGTGTTTCAATATCTTGGCATATGGCGTAAAAACCAGAGTGACAATGTTTTGCACAGCCATCATTTGTATGTGTGGGTGTAATGCACACCCGTTATCTTACCTCCCAGTGATGTAACTAATTCGCACGGAAGATCTTGGGAAGACGTTTACTCAGAGTTAGTGTCACATGTGAACTCTGGTGCGAAGAATCTATATCTCTAATTTGGAATATCGTAAAACAACACATATCTATTTAATTGGAGAACAGAGACCTTCAACAATATAATCAGATTTTTTTACCAGACAAGGTCGATTCTTTGATATTGTAAATTTTCTTAAAATCTTTATTTAGTCAAGATCACAATGAATAAAACAGTCATTGCCAGCTTCAGCAGCATAAACGGTCATATTATTATCTGGAAATTGTTTTAAAAGGTGACAAGCAAAAACATTTCGGAATACAATAACCTTGACGACAACCATTATGCAAAAGCTGTTAGTAATTTACATACCAGGATATAAACATGCGGTGTCTAAATCAAGAGAGCAGGTGAAACGCTTTGTCATTATAGTGCTAACATCCTTAAAGAAATATCATCAATAAAACAACACAGAATGAAATCGCATGGCTGTAATCCCAAGCCAATGATACGAAGCTGCGTACAACAACACTACAGTGAAAACGTACCTTACGATAGTATGTCAAGCATACTGCACAAAAATCTTTTTTTCAAATTGAATATGATGTAAGATAAAGACATAATGTCAGGTCAGTGTCAGACAAAGTTAACCAGACCAAGGTAGCAAACAGACTGGCACTGTGTGCGTACATGGCCTCACAGGCCAGCGGAGATGCTACCACGTTTCAATATAGTGTAACAAAGTAGAGTATAATGCAATTCAATAATTAAAAGAGGGGAATAATATATTTATATTTAAAAAACAGATATAGACAACATTTATATCCAGCACTTTTTTCCTGGTGGTAGGCAACGGTACACAGCAGCTACACATTTTTCTTATGTTTTAAAATGTGTTAGAAAGATATCAAGATTACTTACATGACTATTTATTGGCTGTGACCTGTGCTGGTGCTGCTGTGCTATTTAGTGTGCATAATGCAAGAGAAGGTTCCCACTATTAGCTTCTGGCATTGTGCTAACATTGCCCCGGAATTGTCTGTTAGTGACTTGGGGAACAGTGTGGCAGAAGTGAACCGCTTCAAGAGTTTTATTGACAAATTTTATGCAATTTATAATGTTTCAATTAAATGTACTAGCGAACTACACGTTGCTGCCGAGACTAAACAGCTTGAACTCCTTAAAGTTGATATTCTCTGGGTTGCAGACAGCGTTCGCGCCATTTCTGCCGTATGGAAAGAATTTGAATTCCTCGTCCATCACATTCAGGAGACAAAAGAGTAGGGTAAAAGAAGCTAAACATGTCGCTTTCCTTATGAGGGTCTTTTGAGAAATGTGACATTATACGACTTTGTTCTTGATTTGTACCTAACGTTTAATACTCTTAGAACTTAGAGAACTAAGTCTAGGGCTACAAGGGAGAAATATTGGCTTGTAGGAAGCATATAGGAGGATTATGAATACAGTCAAAATTTCTTAAAGAGGAACTGAAAATCCTGATCCATACCACACCATTTCTCTTCAAAGTAGAAGGCCATGAATTTCAGTGAGACTTGACTCACGAGAATGAAGGACAGAGTCCTTCAATTAGTTCATCTGATTTTTATCAAAGTCCAAAATACGCTGTTGGAAAGCGTCTGTCTGAAGGAGATGATGGTTGTCCTGAACGTGCCAAGATTTTGGAGTAGTAGTGGTAGCAAAAAAATCCTGGGAAGCATCTGACATATGTTGAAGACGAAATCAGGAAGTCAGCCCGCAAATTTCGCTCAAATGAAAGACAAGATTTTTGTAGTATCCTCGAATATCTTCAAGAAAATAGATTCCGAGATACACTGCTCCCTCTGAAGATCATATTGAGTACAAATTCAACATCTTCCAACGATCTGAAAGGGATTTCTCTCAAATGAATCTTATAGTTAGTTCATCCATCTCGTATATGGTTTCTCAGATAATTTCTGCACTGCTCTTCACCAAAATGTTAGGGCCTCCTTTCATTCAGTTCATACCTAAAAAGTATGTAGTTTCAACCTGCTCCGAGGTCATCATTCCGTAGTTGATAGCAAAGGCAAGAAGCGGTCCAGAAACTGAGTAAATGTTACAGTTGTGGAAGGTGCTGCGATATCATCATCTTTCTGAGTACCGGCACCTTTTTTCGCAGAAAAAAACGCTGATTATAATCATTAAAACGTTTGTGAAATAAATACCACAGAGAGAGAATTAACGTTAATAATATTTTATTCTTTACAATCCTCATTACAAAAATACTAACTATGATATAACCAAAGGCTGAATGAAATTACATTGGTCCTCATTGGAATATATGAAAGCCAGGACAAACAGCCTCCGTATATGATAGTGGCCTTATAATTAAGAGGCTATGCTATTCAACTACATGTTGTTTTAAGAGATATAAAATATAATACAATTCATAGTGTGCAGTCCTGAAGTATCAACTGCAGACCGACCAGCGCAGTCCCGCGAAACGGCATCAAGAAGGCGCTGAGCTGCTCGACAATGGAAAGATGACGATGGTGATATTTGGTTTGTGGGGCGCTCAAATGCGCGGTTATCAGCGCCCGTGCAAATTCCCAAACTTTGCTCATCCCAATCTCACCACTTTCATGAATGATGATGAAATGATGAGGACAACACACAGTGATCTCGAGACAGGTGAATATTCCTGCCCCGCCGGGAATCGAATCCGGGACCCCATGCTCGGGAAGAGAGAACCCGACTGCGAGACCACGAGCTGCGGACCGGCAGCACTACACCACCAGAAAAACATGATTCATAGCCCCCCCCCCCCCCCCTGTCAACGCCGATTCCACCAGCTGCCCATCGCTGGTCGGGTCCAGTTCGGTCACAGACTTGCAGAGCATCAGTACTGAATATTAGGAAGATGTTAGCCTGTTTCCTGTGAATAGTAATAGTGAACGGAAATTGTTTGTAGGAGGTACAAGCAGTACCTCAACGCAAGTAATATTTATTTTCTTTTTAGAATTGTAGATTTCTATTATTCTTCAAGTGTTCTGCACAGATGATTTGGATTCCCACCACCGGCCATTACATCTTCTCTCCTTCCTTGGAGAGGGGTTCTGACTCCCAGAATAGCCGACATAACACATTAACACACAAACAGAACTTGTAGTAAGAAAGAAACTAATCAGAATAAAAGGCTGGTAGTCGAAGATATACTGAGCCTTATGTGTATATGAAGTATTAACTGATCTTCAGGACACATACTGATTGTCCTTCTTACTATTAAGTACACCTACAACGTACATATGTTACGATACAAAGACTAGATTAACAATCGAAGCAGAAAACAAGTGCTGCAGTCTCAGATAATTAGTGACAGACCAATTACAAAAGCAAACATAAATATTACCACAAAATTTACGAGAGGTAGCACATGCTCTCAAAATCAGACTCTACCAAACACCATATACAATAGATTCATAAATAGATGACATTGTTTCACTGAACTAGTATTGCATAAGAACAACACAGTTAGCTGCACATGCTGATGATGTTACAGCTTTTAGTACACATAATGTGTCATTGGAGAGAGTAGTGATGGAACTGGAAGCAGCCGCACACCATAGGGGACTAGAAATTAACGATTTAAAACTAAATAAATTAAATTGTACAGAACAGGGGACAATAACCTGGATAATCTGTCCCCGCCAGGTTTTAAGTTTCAATATGTAGACAGTGAACTCCATGTCCACTGAAATAAGAGGCAACATGTTAAGTGGTAATAGGTATTATCAAACATTTAAAAAGATAATGACAGCTCTGATCGTAAACAGTTCAAAATGACCATAAGATTGTGATAAGGCCACTGGTTACACTTGGATGTGAAGCATAGACGTTAACCAGCATTGATGAACATCAAATCAGAATATGTGAACCAAGAATATTACACCAATTATGAGTTGCTCGTCTCTAACAAGGTGCTGATATTGTAAGGTTAATTAAAAGTGAAAGAATACCCTGGCTGGGACATATTCTATGGATGGAGAACACAAGAAGTACCAGGATCCTCTAAACGGAAACTGACAGGAAGAAGATTGATAGGAATACCATGTAAGCGATTGTTGGAAGACGTGGAAGAAAACATCATATCCCTAGGCGTCAGAGAAAGGAGAAGGAATTTAAACGAGAAGGTACAATGGAAGAAAGCTGTTAAGAAGGCAAAGACCCATGCAGCGCTGTGAAGCCACAAGAAGAAAAACGTGTGGTTTTGAAAAACAATGCAATGTAATATACAAAAAATTTATGAAACTTGTAGTAAGGATATAAAGTGTTGTAAATGGATGTAATAACTAATATAGATTCGTGGTTACTGGAATATATGATACATGGAACTATGTTTATGTTGTCAATGTGACCAAGTATTAAACAGTAATGCGAAGTCAGTGCAACCAGGAGAAGATGAACGTATGGCAACGTAAGCTCAGGCAGTGTCTCCGGTCACCCATAGATTTCTAAATGCCTAAGTCCCGAAAAAATGTTTGTTGTAATAAACGTCAGAAACGCTGTCAGCTGTAAGTTCATCTCTTTATTCTATGGCATACCGGTATCGGTGATGCAACACGCCATCATCACGCCCTCTGTTCTAGATAGTTGCTGAATTTTTCAATTACATATTAAAATAGATTACATTCGATTCTGTTTGCGTCCGAAGGACCCAAATATGAGATGACTCTTGTGGGTGTGGAACATGTCGAAATGTATGTATGTCATATACGAAAAAAAGTCTTCGTACCAGCTTATGTAGACTTGACTTCAGCACACGGCATCAGCTAGAACACAACTATGACGATCCGCCTTTCCAGAGCTATCCCGAATCATACGTTGATGTATCAGAACAAACTTTATCTGGAAATTATTGTACAGATGTATCTACTTTAACCATTATCCTGGAACTTGTGCAGGTGGATCCTCCCCAAATACTAATGTTGGACTCATACCAGATAATATTCCCAGATGCAGCGCGTTGTGGATCCATCATTAGGAATATCCCAAACCTAACGCAGTTGAAGCCACAACGCAGATACAACTCGTAATCCACCGTGGAGGCAACGTCAGTCTTCGCCTCCAACTCGTCACTGACACCGATGTTCGCCTCCAGCGTTGCACCTGCCGACGACCGCTACCGCTCCCACTGACGACGCCTCTGCCCTGGGTACGAAATGAGCGGTGACCCCAGTGGGAAGCGATCATACGAAATAGCCTGAATGTGCTACGCTTTTCTATAAGGATAGAAGCTGAAGCAATGAATAAAAATTTGTGCCATGGCCACGACTTGTGCTTACTACACACATGTGCTACCCACTACGCCACCACAGCATTGTTGTTATCACAGCTGCAGAGATTACCCTGGCATAGTGCCCTCCCTGACACGAACTTAGATTCACACCCCCAGCCCATAGTCCCCTTTCTTATATCGACAGTATTGCTGGGGTTCTCTGACTAAGAAAAACCTCCAGTTTTGCACGTAATGAAGAAATTCTGTCTGTACCTCAAGTTGGGATTACATTCCAGTGTTGGAGAGCTTAGAAATACTGACGAGGGGCTGAAGGCGTAAATTAAAATTTGGGTTAGGGAGGGCTCTGGACGGGGATAGTCTGTGCAGCTGTGACAGTCGCAATGGTATGGTGCTGCAATGGTTAGTATATCTACCTAGTAAACATGAAACCTGGGTTCGAGTCTTACCTCTGATACGTTGTTTCAGCTTCTATCCTTATCTGAGGTAACGCTGTGACACATATACCTCCAGAAAAATAAAATTCCATCAAATCAATAGATATGCTATGTGTGTTAACAACATAATAATGTCAACATTCTATCCCCACAATAGTCCACGTCTTATCGCTGCCTTTAGCACTCAGTATTGACATTTGGAGCAATACGTGTAGTTTGTAGACACCCTGGCTGGGATAGATTGTGAGTCAAAGTTGGATCGTACAGGAAAAATACACGAATCCACATCTGGTTATATAAGCAGTGAGAGTGTATATACACTTGTACATTTACATATGGAAGATAGAAAAATACCGAATAAACGGAAGAAATGTGCCAAAAGTTAATAATTCGGTACCTACTATGCTGTCAAAGTAGGAGGAGAGGTGATACTCCTACGTGGCGCGTCCCAGGTGGCGGATACGGAAGTCCTCACCGGTTTACCGGCGGACTTGAGTGAAATAAAATAGCTCTCGCGGACTAAACACACCCTCTGCGGTTAACAACCGTAGTTGTAAATCGGAGCTTGCTCCACCTAAGGTTGACAACCTTCGAAAGTCAAAAATGGAAAGGTCTTTTAGGAAAAAAAATCCACCGTCCTGCGCAAAAAGGCAGGAAAAGGCTACATCGGATTCGGTGGATAGTCAACTAGAAGACAGCAACGAATCGGAGCGTTTGCAACCATCAAAAAGCACACAAAAACACAAAAAGAAGATTAAACATGAGCTAAATAAATTATATAGCAACACACGACATAAACTCACTGCTTCAGACCGGAAAACTCAATGAGCTCACAGATGAACTAAATAAACAAAAACTTTTAATAACAGGGATCCAAGAAATGTGAAACACCACAGAGGACCCATTCGAATCACAAGAATACAGAATTTATAATGGGAAACCAGGACAGAGGGCAATGAAACAATGTCCCCAGTTTGGAACAGGGTTTTTAGTCAACATAAAAACAATAGATTCAGTAACGGATTTCCAAGCATTATCACCAAGAATTGCGACTCTAAGCTTTAAAACAATGAATAAAACATATACAATAATAAATGCTCATGCCCCAACAAATGAAAAAAAATTGTCTAACGAAAACAAAGGAAGAGGTAGATAAATTTTGGGACCTTCTAGAACAAACTGTGACCAGAGTAAATAAAAAGAAGGTAAAAATCTTATTGGGAGATTGCAATGCTCAGTTGGGAAAAGAAAGGAAATACAAAGATATAATTGGAAAATGGAGTCCACATAAATTCACGAACAAAAACTGTTAAAGACTTGAACTCTGCAAAGAACACAACCTTACATCTAAGTCAACATACTTTAAGATGAACCCAAGTAAACTTAAAACATGAAAACATCCAGACTGGAGGAAGGGGGAGTGGCAGCTAGACCATGTCTGTATGGAGGAAAATTTTCATAAGTAGATCCACAATGTTAAAGTACTGAGAGGAGTAGACACAGGCTCAGACCATTATATAGTTAAAATTAAAATCAAATTCATTCTGTTAAAGAAGAGGACCGGAAAAAGTAATAAAATAAAATGGAGGTTTGACCCACATCAGCTAATTAAAAATAATAAATACCAACAAATAACACAAACCATCAAATTAACAGATGATCTAGAACAACTTGTGCCTAATCTTAAAAAAGAAGCAGAGAGTCTAGCTCCCTTGAACCCACGAAGGAAACATGCATGGTGGGCATCAGAATGTGACAAATTCCAAGAAGATGGACACCAAGCATGGTTAAAGTTTCAAACACATAAAACTGAAGAAAACGCCATCAACCTAAAAAATGAAAGAAAAAAATTCACACAACGTATTAGAAGAATCAAGAGAGCATTCCATAAAGATTCCATAAAGATATTATAAACTCCATAAAAGGTAATTATCATAAACCCAACTCCAGGAACTACTATAAAATCTTTGGGAAACAACTACAACAATATGAGGCCCCTACACTAATACTGAAAGATGAAGATGGAAGAATGACACACAGTAACAAGGAAAATGCAGAAATCATGGCAAAAGCATTTAACAAACTTCTGAATTGCGAGGAAGCCAAAGAAACCTTACAAATCGACATAAATACCCCAATAAAAACCAAACCTAACGAACTAGACCCTCCAACTTTCCAAGAAGTAGAAAAAATTCTTAAAGAACAAAAAAATTATAAGGCATGTGGAGAAGATCAGGTTTTTGTTGAAATGTGGAAATATGCAAGTGACACAGTCAAGACCTCCTTACATATGGCTAACAGAAATTTGGGTAAAAGAACAATTTCCTTGACATTGGACCACAGCTATCATCCACCCACTACACAAAAAGGGAGATAAGAGCAACCCAGACAACCACAGAGGAATCTTTCTCCTAGATTGCACATACAAAATTCTATCCAAGATCCTATATGAAAGAATCAAGGAGCAATTAGAACAGGAGTTAGGGCAATATCAGGGAGGTTTCAGACCAAGGAGAAGCTGTGCAGAGCAGATAATTAGTTTAAAATTGATTATGGCAGACTACAAGAAATGGAACAAACCTCTGGCAAAAACATTTGTAGATTTTAAGAAGGCATATGACTGTCTCCACAGACCTTCAGTATTAAAAATTTTAAGAAGTCTAGGACTCCATCCAAAACTAATTAAAATAATTCAACTCACTCTAACTAACACCAAATCAAAAGTGAAGTTTAGAGGAGAAATCTCAGAACCATTCCTCATAAAAACAGGCTTAAGACAAGGTGACTGCCTATCACCATTACTGTTCAACTGTGCACTGGAATACATAATGAGAGAATGGTACAAGCACAATCCAAAGATGATAAAAATTGTAAGTGCAAAAGATGATATTAGGTTAAACTGCTTGGGAGTCACTGATGATCTTGCTCTCCTAGCCAACACCGTTCAAGAAGCCAGGCAACAAGTGAAATCACTACAAGAAATAGCAGAGAAAGTAGGCCTTATAATATCATTTGAAAAAACCGGGATTATGCTAACTGATCCACCAATTGCAAACAAAATTACAATAGGAGAACAGGAAATCAAAATTGTTGATAAATTTAAATATTTAGGCGAAATAATAACATACAATCTAAATGAGAAGCCATCATGGCAGAATAGAATAAAAAAACTGAACTATGCAAATTACATTACCAAAACCACATACAACAAAAAAGCCTATCTATAGATGCAAAATTAAAACACTATAATACAGTTACACAACCAGAAATAACGTATGCAGCTGAAACTGTCTTCAAAACAACTAATACAGCAGAAATTGACAGAATAGTAAAAATAGAAAGAAGAATAATTAGGACACGTATAAATAAACAGTATAAAATAAATGGACATTGGAGAATAGCATCAAATGAAACAGTATATAAGAAAATAGAACCAGTCATGAGCACAATCAGGAAGATACGCATCTCATTCTTTGGACATCTGATGAGAACTCCAGGAAACAGAATTAGTAAAAAAAAAAAAAAATACAAAAATTGTGGAATAGCAAGAGCGACATTAAATGGATCACAGAAATTAAGAAAGATATAAAAGAACTCCAAATCACAGTAGATGACCTAAAAAGCAAGACAGAGGAAACCAGAATACTGCAAGATCCGCAAACCAGACTACAAATGAAAATCAATAAAAGGAGTACAGGAAGAGTGGTCTCAGATGAAGAAAGAAAGAAAATATCTGAAAGAATGAAGAAATATTGGGCAGACAGAAGTGCAAAACACCTTTCGTATAAGAATAGACTAATAATTACATTACCTAAATATCATATCAAGTTATTGTTGAGCCAAATTGTATCCCTGTGTAACAACTTGTTTACAACTTTGTATTTTTGACTAGAGTGGTCCAATGAAGGCCATAAAATAAATAATAATAATAATAATTCGGTAAAAGCTAGGTACGACATGGTCATATTGGATATAAGTACTTAGGAAGTATTCGAATTTTTTGTGAGATAAGCATTAGATCTGTACACATCTTTCATACTTTCCTAGAAAACTATACGTTTGTACGAAGGCCAGTCATATGTTTTTGGAATCTTAAAAATATTTTGTTATTTGTGTAATGGATCGCTTATATTTACGCTACTAAAACAGATGGCATCACAAAAGTTTGTATAGGTAGCGTACGTGACTTAGATTAGCACCTAATATTATTACTCAGTATTTTCTCGAACTTTTTAATGATTGATCGCGTTTTATCTTTGTTCGATTGTTCTTTTTGATAGTATCAGTTGTGGGACATTTCCTTCTTTGATACATGTACCACATGTACAATTTAGTGATTTAGTGGATCTGTAATGTGTTATCATAATCTTTTTCTTACATTGGTATGCGTTTTGAGTAAGGCTACGCATAACAAAAAAAAAGGTCACTTCCACCATACTCCTTGCTCTGGAGGTATCTACACGCACACACGCACACACGCGCCGCGTATATATATGTGTGTGGGGGGGTGAATTAATGAACTTTGTTAGCAATTAGTGTTTATGAAAATGTAATGTATTTGACAGGATACGGAAAAATCAGTTATGTCAAATCATCGTAGTAGAGATGCTGACCATGTCAGCGAAGTTTTTATCGTACAAAGCACAGCGGTATCTTTCGTGTAACGATAGCATCGTCGCACGCGTACGCGTAGTTGTGAAGGTGAAGGCAGAGTAATGATTGCGAAGCATCTGTGCTGTGAAACAGACTTACATGTTGGCGCACGCAATTTTTGCGTCGAAAATGTTGTAATAGGTGTTCAAGCAAA